>NC_091435.1:160597211-160835940 GCF_964237555.1 Oryctolagus cuniculus | reverse complement strand
CCCCCCTCTAGTGCTGCCTGTCAAATAAAAACAAAAGTATGACATATTAAGTGGTGGAATGCTATTTAGTCATTGATAAGAATGTGGTTTCTAAATATGTATTAACATGAAAAGATTACTGAACTGTGTTATTAAGTAGAACAAAACTGAAACAAAATAAAAACCCATGAAATGAATATATAGCATGAAATAATTTGGATAAAGTAATAAATATATGAGGGTACTTCAGAAAGTTCATAGAAAATGTAATTATAAGATACATTTATTTAGGGGCAAAAATATTTTAAAATCTATGTGTACATGGGGTCTTCATAAAGTTCATGGAGATTCTTATCACAAATAGACTATGCATGGGTTTCAATCTTTTCACTCAAAATAAAAATCTTTTAATTTCAATTTCCATGAACTCCCATGTATCATCTCATTTATATATATATGTGGGCATGGAGGTATTTGTATGTATTTTAAATATGTAGCCTAGATAAAAATCATCTTCTAGAAGCACACATGCAACAACTGTTCATTGCAGTTATTTCTGTAGAGAGTTACTGAGGATGGGGAGGGGTCCAGCTTAAGAAACTAGGGTTTATCTGTGTGTTTCATGCAGTAGTTAAGGTGCTGCATAGGACACATGTGTCCCATATCTGAGCCTGGCTTTGAGCTGAAATTCCAATTCCAATTCCAGTTTTCTGCTAATGTGTACTTTAGGAAACAGCAGGTGATTTGAAGTAATTGGGTGTGTTGGAATGAGGAGGTGAAAAGATCATGCCAAGATGGCCGCTGACAACAGAAACTGCCTGGCAACAGGTCGTGATTGGATAGCTTCAGAAACCACATGACAACAGAGCCTGACTGACAGCAGGCCATGATTGGATGGTTTCAGAAACTGCCTGGCAACAAGAGCCTGACTGGCAACAGGCTGTGATTGGTTAGAGCATAGACCGCCCCTTGACCGGATTGGCTGCCTTGCCGATATAAGCAGCTGTAGCAACTGAAATAAACGAGTCTGCGGGCTGCTCACCTCTGGCCTGCTTTCACCCGACCCGTGGGGTCTATGTGGTGACTCTGCACCTCTTGCCCCCACCACGCTCCTCCTCTCAGAAGGAATCCTTTCAGAAGAAATCAACAGCAATAGTTGGGTCCCTGCCACTAACACGGGAGACTCAGATTGAATTTCTAGCTTCCAGTTTTAGCTTGGTCCAACTCTGGCTGTTTTGAGTATCTGAGAAGTGAACCAGTAGATAGAAGATCTCTCTGTCTGTAGCTCTCTTTGTCCCCCTGACTTTCAAAAAATAAATAAAAGATGCCCTAGTATATTCCAAATAACAATGTTTTTCTCCTAAATTATCTTAAAACAACTAATTTTTATATTACTTATAAGTCTTTAATCCTTATGTTTATTATATATACTAACAAGCAAGGATTCTATTGTATGCACATGATTTTTACAGCGATATGATTTTGTCATTCAAAAATCCTACTGAATTTTATTTCCTAAAATAAAATCCATTTTTTTAAGATTTTTAGAATTTTTAGAATGTCTTATTTTTTAAACATACATTAGTCTATGGGTGTGCTATATTAATAGGTCACCTTTGATAACACTACACAGAATTAAAAATATTTTCTTGGATCAGGTTATCAGTCTGTTTATTTTAGTCTTTTCTCTATCATGGTTCAGATTTTATTCTTGCCTTTTTCTTCTGTTCTTCTGTTTCTACAAGCTGTTCTCAAGCGTTTAATGGTCCTTAGGGTTCCATTCACAAGTATGAGTCATACAGGACAGAAGCCTAGCTGGTAGCTACACAGACCTGAGCGGGGCTTATCAATGACACACTGCTCAGAGGAAGCTTGGTTACTCGTCTACCCATGCTATAAATGCCAGAATGAGACGGGCTTTGATTTAAAGTATTCCCTTCATTCACATTGTCCCTTTTCAGGTTCCATTCTAAATATTTTTAAAGAAAGTACTCACCTGATCTTTTTACCAAGCGTCACTCTTATACCTGTTTTTAAATTACAGAATCACAGAGATGTTTTTATCCACTAATATTCCTCCCATTTTCTTTGCTCTCATGGGTTTATCTCAGTTTTTATGCCTTCACTGAACTTGGATGTGAAGAGACAGAAAGTAAATGCACTTTCACAATTTTTTTTTATCTTTTATTTAATGAATATAAATTTCCAAAGTACGGCTTATGGATTACAATGGCTTCCCCCCCATACCGTCCCTCCCACCCACAACCCTCCCCTTTCCCACTCCCTCTCACCTTCCATTCACATCAAGATTCATTTTCGATTATCTTAATATACAGAAGATCAGCTTAGTATACATTAAGTAAGGATTTCAACAGTTTGCTCCCACACAGAAACATAAAGTGAAAAATAATAGATGATTTTTTTTAAATGATGATGAAATCAGATCAAACCTATTGTCATGTTTAATCCCAGTGAGAGTCAAGTTGGGAATTGATAATTTCTTCTTCTTTTTTTTTTTTTTTTTACAGAAGATCAGTTTAGTATACATTAAGTAAAGATTTCAACCGTTTGCACCCCCATAGAAACACAAAGTGAAATATACTGTTTGAGTACTCGTTATAGCATTAAGCCTCAATGTACAGCACATTAAGGACAGAGATCCTACATGAGGAGTAAGTGCACCGTGACTCCTGTTGTTGACTTTACCAATTGACACTCCTGTCTATGGCATCAGTAATCTCCCTATGCACCAGTCATGAGTTTCCAAGGCTATGGAAGCCCCTTGAGTTCTCCGACTCTTATCTTGTTTAGACAAGGTCATAGTCAAAGTGGAGGTTCTCTCCTCTCTTCAGAGAAAGCTACCTCCTTCTTTGAAGACCTGTTCTTTCCACTGGGATCTCACTCACAGAGATCTTTTTGCCAGAGTGTCTTGGCTTTCAATGCCTGAAATACTCTCATGGGCTTTTCAGCCAGATTGGAATGCCTTTAGGGCTGATTCTGAGGCCAGAGTGCTGTTTAGGACATCCGCCATTCTATGAGTCTGCTGAGTATCTCACTTCCCATGTTGGATCACTCTCCCCTTTATTTATTCTATCGGTTAGTGTTAGCAGATACTAGACTTGTTTATGTGCTCCCTTTGACTCTTAGTCCTTTCATTATGATCAATTGTGAACTGAAATTGATCACTTGGACTAGTGAGATGGCATTGGTACATGCCACCTTGATGGGATTGAATTGGAATCCCCTGGTATGTTTCTAACTCTACCGTTTGAGGTAAGTCATCTTGAGCATGCCCTGAATTGCACATCTCTTCCCTCTCTTATTCCCACTCTTATGTTTAACAGGGATCACATTTCAGTTAATTTTCAACACTTAAGAATAACTGTGTAATAATTACAGAATTAAACCAGTTATATTAAGTAGAACAGACAAAAAAAATACTAAGAGGGATAATGTATTAAGTTGTTCATTAACAGTCAGGGCTATGCTGATCAAGTCACCATTTCTCATAGTGTCCATTTCACTTCAACAGGTTTCCTTTTTGGTGTTCAGTCAGTTGTCACCGATCAGGGAGAACATATGGTATTTGTCCCTTTGGGACTGGCTTACTTCACTCAGCATGATGTGTTCCAGATTCCTCCATTTTGTTGCAAATGACTGGATTTCGTTGTTTCTTACTGCGGTATAGTATTCTAAAGAATACATATCCCATAATTTCTTTATCCAGTCTACCGTTGATGGGCATTTAGGTTGGTTCCAGGTCTTGGCTATTGTGAATTGTGCTGCAATAAACATTAGGGTGCAGACCGCTTTTTTGTTTGCCAGTTTAAACTCCTTTGGGTAAATTCCAAGGAGTGGGATGGCTGGGTCGAATGGTAGGGTTATATTCAGGTTTCTGAGGAATCTCCAGACTGACTTCCATAGTGGCTTGACCAGTTTGCATTCCCACCAACAGTGGGTTAGTGTCCCTTTTTCCCCACATCCTCGCCAGCATCTGTTGTTGGTAGATTTCTGTATGTGAGCCATTCTAACTGAGGTGAGGTGAAACCTCATTGTGGTTTTGATTTGCATTTCCCTGATTGATAGCGACCTTGAACATTTTTTCATGTGCCTGTTGGCCATTTGGATTTCCTCTTTTGAAAAATGTCTATTGAGGTCCTTGGCCCATCTCTTAATTGGGTTGTTGGTTTTGTTTTTGTGGAGTTTCTTCATCTCTTTGTAGATTCTGGTTATTAACCCTTTATCTGTTGCATAGTTTGCAAATATTTTTTTCCCATTCTGTCGGTTGTCTCTTCACTCTCCTGACTGTTTCTTTTGCAGTACAGAAACTTCTCAATTTGATGCAATCCCAATAGTTGATTTTGGCTTTGACTGCCTGTGCCTCCCGGGTCTTTTCCAGAAATTCTTTGCCTGTGCCAATATCTTGAAGGGTTTCTCCAATGTTCTCTAATAACTTAATGGTGTCAGGACGTAGATTTAGGTCTTTAATCCACGTTGAGTGGATTTTTGTGTAACGTGTAAGGTAGGGGTCTTGCTTCATGCTTCTGCACGTGGAAATCCAATTTTCCCAGCACCATTTATTGAATAGACTGTCCTTGCTCCAGGAATTGGTTTTAGATCCTTGGTCAAATATAAGTTGGCTATAGATGTTTGGGTTGATTTCTGGTGTTTCAATTCTGTTCCATTGGTCTATCCATCTGTTTCTGTACCAGTACCATGCTGTTTTGATTACAACTGCCCTGTAGTATGTCCTGAAATCTGGTATTGTGATGCCTCCGGCTTTGTTTTTGTTGTACAAGATTGCTTTAGCTATTCGAGGTCTCTTGTGCCTCCATATGAATTTCAGCATCATTTTTTCTAGATCTGCGAAGAATGTCTTTGGTATCTTGATTGGGATTGCATTGAATCTATAAATTGCTTTTGGGAGAATGGACATTTTGATGATGTTGATACTTCCAATCCATGAGCATGGAAGATTTTTCCATTTTTTGGTATCCTCTTCTATTTCTTTCTTTAAGATTTTGTAATTCTCATCGTAGAGATCTTTAACGTCCTTGGTTAAGTTTATTCCAAGGTATCTGATTGTTTTTGTAGCTATTGTGAATGGGATTGATCTTAGCAGTTCTTTCTCAGTCATGGCATTGCTTGTGTATACAAAGGCTGTTGATTTTTGTGCATTGATTTTATATCCTGCCACTTTGCCAAGCTCCTCTATGAGTTCCAATAGTCTCTTAGTAGAGTTCTTTGGATCCTCTAAGTACAGAATCATATCGTCTGAAAGGAGGGATAGTTTGACTTCTTCCTTCTCGATTTGTATTCCTTTGATTTCTTTTTCTTGTCTGATGGCTCTGCCTAAAACTTCCAGAACTATGTTAAATAGCAGTGGTGAGAGTGGGCATCCCTGCCTGGTGCCAGATTTCAGTGGAAATGCTTCCAACTTTTCCCCATGCAATAGGATGCTGGCTGTGGGTTTTTTATAAATTGCTTTGATTATATTGAGGAATGTTCCTTCTATACCCAATTTGCTTAGAGTTTTCATCATGAAAGGGTGTTGAATTTTATCAAATGCTTTCTCTGCATCAATTGAGATAATCATATGGTTTTTCTTTTGCAGTCTGTTAATGTGGTGAATCACATTGATTGATTTGCGAATGTTGAACCATCCCTGCATACCAGGGATGAATCCCACTTGGTCTGGGTGGATGCTTTTCCTGATGTGTTGTTGTACTCTATTGGCCAGAATTTTATTGAGGATTTTTGCGTCTATGTTCATCAGGGATATTGGTCTGTAATTTTCTTTCAGTGCTGCATCTTTCTCTGGCTTAGGGATTAAGGTGATGCTGGCTTCATAGAAAGAATTTGGGAGGATTCCCTCTTTTTCGATTGTTCTGAATAGTTTGAGAAGAAATGGGATTAGTTCTTCTTTAAATGTCTGGTAGAATTCAGCAGTGAATCCATCTGGTCCTGGGCTTTTCTTTGTTGGGAGGGCCTTTATTACTGTTTCAATTTCTGTTTCAGTTATAGGTCTATTTAGGTTTTCTATGTCTTCATGGTTCAATTTTGGTAGATTGCATGTGTCCAGGAATCTACCCATTTCTGATAGGTTTTCCTGTTTGCTGGCATACAGGTCCTTGTAGTAATTTCTGATGATTCTTTTTATTTCTGTGGTGTCTGTTGTTACATTTCCTTTTTCATCTCAGATTTTATTGATTTGGGTCTTTTCTCTTCTTTTTTTAGTTAGTTGGGCCAATGGGGTGTCAATTTTGTTTATTTTTTCAAAAAAACAGCTTCTCGCTTGGCTGATTTTTTGTAGTGTTTTTTTTTTTTTGGATTCAATACTGTTAATTTCTTCTCTGGTTTTAATTATTTCTCTTCTCCTACTAGATTTGGGTTTGGTTTGCTGCAGTTTTTCTAGGTCCTTGAGATGCGCTGAAAGCTCATTTATTTGGTACCTTTCCAATTTCTTGATATAGGCACCTATTGCTATAAATTTGCCTCTCAATACTGCTTTTGCTGTATCCCATCAGTTTTGATATGTTGTGTTGTTGTCTTCATTTACTTCCAGAAAGTTTTTGATTTCTCTTTTGATTTCTTGAATGACCCAGTGTTCATTCAGGAGCATGTTGTTCAGTCTCCATGTGTTTGCATACTTTCTGGGGTTTCCTGAGTTGCTAATTTCCAGCTTCATTCCGCTGTGGTCTGAGAAGCTGCATGGTATGATTCTAATTCTTTTAAATTTGCTGAGACTTACTTTATGGCCTAGTATGTGATCAATCCTAGAGAAGGTTCCATGCACTGCTGAGAAGAATGTGAAGTCTGTAGATGTAGGGTTGAATGTTCTGTAGATATCTGTTAGATCCATTTGGGCAATAGTGTCAATTAAATCTGCTGTTTCCTTGTTGATCTTCTGTCCGGATGATCTGTCTATTTCTGAGAGTGGAGTATTGAAGTCCCCCAGTACTATTGTATTGGAATCTAAATCTCCCTTTAAGTCCCTTAACATATCTTTTAAATAGACCGGTGCCCTGTAATTAGGTGCATATACATTTATAATAGTTACATCTTCCTGTTGAATTGAACCCTTAATCATTATATAGTGTCCCTCTTTGTCTCTCTTAACAGTTTTTGTATTAAAGTTTATTTTGTCTGATATTAATATGGCTACACCTGCTTTTTTTTGGTTTCTGTTGGCATGGAATATCTTTTTCCAACCTTTCACTTTCAGTCTGCATGCCTCTTTGTTAGAGAGATGTGTTTCTTGTAGGCAACAAATAGTTGGGTTGTGTTCTGTGAGCCAGTCAGCAAACGGTGTCTTTTAACTGAAGAATTCAGACCATTAATGTCAATGTGACTATTGATACGTAGTGACTTTGCCCTGCCATTTTCCTGGAAATATTTTCTAGTATATGCTTTGAGCTTCCCATGCTCTTTTACTGGTAGGTGTTCTTCCTTTCCCTTCTTTCATATTGATGGCCGTGTTTCTGTGTTTCTGAGTGTAGCACATCTTTAAGTATCTTTTGCAGGGCTGGACGAGTGGCCACAAAGTCTTTCAATTTCTGTTTGCTATGAAAGGTCTTTTTTTCACCTTCATTCACAAATGAGAGCTTGGCAGGATATAATATTCTGGGCTGGCAATTTTTCTCTCTTAGCACCTGTGCTATGTCTCGCCATTCCCTCCTAGCCTGTAGTGTTTCTGATGAGAAGTCTGCTGTGAGTCTGATTGGAGATCCTCTGAGAGTAATCTGACGTTTCTCTCTTGCACATTTTAGGATCTTTTCTTTATGTTTCACTGTGGTAAGTTTAATTACCACGTGTCGTGGTGAGGAT
Source organism: Oryctolagus cuniculus (assembly GCF_964237555.1). NCBI lineage: Eukaryota > Metazoa > Chordata > Mammalia > Lagomorpha > Leporidae > Oryctolagus > Oryctolagus cuniculus. The sequence goes on along the minus strand of NC_091435.1, from coordinate 160,828,134 downwards.
CTCTTTTGGTCATGTTTATTGGGGGTTCTATGAGCTTCCTGTACTAGGATGTCTCTGTCCTTCTCCAAACCTGGAAAGTTCTCTGCTAGTATCTCACTAAAAAGGCCTTCTAATCCTTTCTCTCTCTCCATGCCTTCAGGAACTCCTAGAACTCGAATGTTGGTTTTTTTAATAGTATCCTGTAGATTCCCAACAATATTTTTTAGATTTCTAATTTCCTCTTCTTTTCTTTGGTTTGACTGTATGTTTTCCTGTGCTCTATCTTCTAAGTCCGATATTCTCTCTTCTGCTTCACCCATTCTGTTTTTAAGGCTTTCTAATGTGTTTGTCATTTGATCTATTGAGCTCTTCATTTCATTTTGATTTCTCTTCACTATCACCCTTTCCTGTTCTACTAGTTTCTGAGTTTCATTTTGATTCTTCCTTAAAATTTCATTTTCACGAGAGAGATTTTCAATCTTGTCCAATAAGGATTTCTGTAGTTCAAGGATTTGCTTTTGAAAACTTCTAAATGTTCTTATCATAAATTTTTTGAAATCCGTATCTTGCATTTCTTCTATCTCATCATCTTCATAATCTTGGTTTGGGGTGTTTTGTTTATTTGGAGGCATCATAGTGTCATCGTTGATCTTGTTCCCTCGATTTCTGTGTTTGTTACTTGGCATAGTTAATTCTTCTTGAGTCACTGTGCGTTTTTTTTTTTTTTTTTATTTTATACTATGTCCGTGTTAAGTGGACTGCCTGCTGTTGGAAGAGCCTTGGAGGCCTGAGATGGGTGTGGCCTGAGAGCTCTGCTTGGTTCTTCCTGGTTAAGGGTGTGCAAAGGTGACACCCTCAGGTTATGCGTGGTAAATCTCTCTCTTTTTATTTATTTATTTATTTTATTTATTCAGGGGGTAAGTAACACCGCACGGCACGGCTGTGCAGAATTGATGGTATTTAGCTTCCAGTCTCTGGCTTCTACCCCCAGAGTCCGTTTAGGCTCCTCTGGACTCCCACTGGGTTGCCTAGGCTACTGCATTGTAGTGACTCAGTTCCTTAGCTCTCACCTGTTGATATGTAAATCCAGAGAGGGGGCCTGCTCTTTGTCTCTTGGGGATTCTTCAAGCCTTGCAGCCTTGCAAGCTTTGCAAGGTTAGCGGGAAGAGAAACCCCGAAGCTTTTTTTTCCTTCTTTCCGGTAGTGAGTTTGCTGCACTTTCCGGCCCCCCTCTAGATTCTGACCCCCGTTTCCCCACCAATGTCTCGGGTTATTGAGCTCACCTCCCCTTCCAGCGCCGATGTGTGGACTCGGAGCCCTGGACGTCCCAAGTCTCCCCGCTGTTGTCTGTGTGGCATGCACTCCCCTTCGAGCACTGGCGCGCAGACCCTGCGGCTTCCACGGCTCGGTCCCGCGGCTCGGCTTCCGTGCAGTGGGCGACCTTGTTCTCCCAGTAGGTCCTCCGATTCACAGCCACTCGATCCAGAAGAGTTTCCTCTGCAATATTTTCCTGGTTCTTTTTTCTGAGGCTACCGTAACTCCCCTTTTATTAAACTAAATTTTCCCGGACTATCGGTGCGCGCCCTCACTATTCCGCCATCTTGGCACCGCCTCGCACTTTCACAATTAATTAGTTTATCTGGAAGCCAAAGAACTAATTTTTGAGCAGAGATGAGTTGGTAGTTATTTTAGATATGATCATTATGTGGTGGTCAGATCCATACAAGATGGAACACCAAAACGGTGTTTAGAGAGCAAGGACTGGAGCACAAAAGAGAAAAAGTAACTGTAATGGGATGTCACTGGAAACCCACGGAATAATGGTTTATTTGCATGAATGGAAGTGGACCCCAAATCTAAGAGGATGAAAAGTTAATAGTGTCCACTCATGAGTGGCAACTTTACGCTATCAGCTTTGTTTTTAACTTTCAGCTGACATTGTTTATTTAAAAAATCTGGCATAGCTGTTAAGACATCACTTGAGACACCCACATTTCATACCACAGTGCCTGGCTTTGAGTCCTGGCTCTGGTTCTTATCCCAGCTTCCTGCTAATGTGCACCCTGGGAGGCAGCAGGGAATGGTTCAAGTTCTGGGAACCTGGCTTCATCCTGGCCATACCGTAGCTGTTGCAAACATTTGGGGAATGAATCAACAGATGGTATTCTCTTTCTTTCTCACTGCCTCTCAAGTAAATTAAATAAATAAATAATATTTAAAGAAACTAGAACAAACAAAAACCCTTATTTCCGATCACTCATTCTGAACAATTTCTAAATAGTTGCCTCTGTTATTCTTGAGACCACCCGGATCACGCTCTGAGCTTATTTTCCAATTTTTACTTTTGCTCAGCATACAGATTTGCACCATATTTCCAGCGTCTATTTTGTCCTTGACTACAGGATAAGCCTATTCTGCAGAGCCCAGGTTCTGTCCACCTTCCACGTTCTCCTTTCCCTGACAATGCTCACTGCACACAAGCTAATCAGTCTGGCTTGTTACCCACCTTGTTCTGCCCCAAGAGAGAGAACCAAGGCAGGAGTCATGCAGTGGAGAGTACAAGGTAAATATATTGAATCATAATGCAGTCATCATCCCTTTAAGGACAGCAAAAAGGTCTTCTCTTTCTTCACACCCCTAAGAACTTATCAAACACAATTGGCACTTATCAAGCAGAATGCAATCCAGTAGATCATTTTCTGCCCTTGTTGTGCTTAACAGGACCAATTGAATAATCCTTAATCACATCTACAAGACAGATCATCCTAGACATCACAAAAAGCCAGAGCACATGTTCTCCAAATTACTGAGGTTATCTTGTACATCCCAGTCCTGTCTGTTAACAAACAGCATGCAATATAACCACGGCTTGTTTTTATTCATTTTTTTCCACAGATGTTTTTGAAGGGGCCATCATGAGCCCCTCCCTGTTCTAGGCACTGAGAAAAGAGCAATGAATAAAACATAGAAAATCCCCGCTCTTGTGGGACTTACACTGTGTTTAGATACTGATTATCCATGCAATACCCAATGACAGCTTTTAAAAAAGTCAAAGTAGTTTAATTCTTTTCCTTTGGACGCTAAAAGATTCATTGATCCTTCAACAAAAAGAATGCATGAAGCTATAAGTGCCTCCTACTCACAGCCACCAACTGTGAGCTCTTTCAAGCCAACTTGCCGTGGCTGATTGTGCCAGTCAGAAAGTCCGAAACACCAGCACTACTTCACCTGGGAACCAGATCATCATCCCCAGGTAAAGGCAAATGCTGACAGAGGCCAATGATATCTGTGTTCTTCTGAGATTCAGGGATCTGCACATGGGGAACCAAGTTACTAACTCCTCCTTGTTCTAACATGTAAACATCTACAAAATATGTATGAATGGACTGACTTTTACTAAGTACCACAAGCATCCTTGCAACTGTGCAGATTATTAACATCTGTACTCTGCAAATGAAAACTTCATTCTGTAAATGAAATCGAATAACTCAAGAAGCCAGCCTTTCTCATGCGTTATGTCTTACCTGCTTCTCACTCCTCAAAATCATCCAGACTGAAAGAGAACCAGTTCTATTCAACCAGAAATGCATTTTAAAAGCAACTTATATTTTCCTTCCATATCATTTTAATGGATATCAGTTACAACACACCCCAAAACTTTATCTCCTAAACGATAGTCATTCTACAGCTTACCCAGTTAAGTTCTATTGTGTTTACTTGCATAAGGTCAGCCTGTTCATTTGGCTCCCAATCATAATAAAAATAAATAAAAAAGATAAATCAGATCTATACAGTATGACACACTCACTTTTTGCATTTGTCAGCACACACCCTGCACAAACGTTGCTTCAGAATTTTAAGGAGCAATATCTGTCAATATAATCTTGGAAGCAACTACAAAGAAATTTACTCAGCTGGGAACAAGGGTGACTAATAAACTCCAATGAGAATTAAGAAGCTGTTCAAGAAGCAGAATAAACGATGTATTGCTTGAAAATATGACTACGGTTTCCTTGAAAAGTCTATTCATATCATGCTCTTTAGATCTCTGGTTTTGGCAACAGCTCCCAGAAACAAACTGAAGGTGATCACACAAGTCAAGTGTATTATTTTCATCACTCAAGGTGGCGGTGCAGGCAGGGCTTGGGGGCCTGGCATTAAACGTTTATCAGGCAAAAGAACAAGAAATAGAAAATAAGAGCAAATGGGGACATGCCCTCTCATTTCTCTCTATTTCTGGCACACAACCATCTGTTTGCTGTCTATGGGAATGAATAATGCAATTAGATAGGGATTCAGGTAGGTAAAGGGAATAGCTGTATGTTCTGATGAGGACAAACTAAGCTTCCTGCTGCCTTAGAGTGCTAGTGGGTGGGGTTCTCTTTTGTTGTGATAATGGAATGCCTAGGAGTATTGAATGATCCTCCCAGACCCCCAGGTAGGCCTACTGAGCAAGGAGGACTTGTTATTGAACCCACAGACTAGTCCACACTTGGGGTCAGACCCTTGTGATAGAATGGGATTCTAAAAACCTATTAGGACAGAGATAATATGGTCCCTTAAAGCAAATCAGTAACATAAAGAAACAAATCTGTCATGGTAGACTGATCTAAAAAAAATAAATTTTCAAGGGAGTGATGGGTCCATGTATAGTGTAAAACTGTGACTCCCACTCCATCATCTTTTCTTGCACCTCCCCAAAAGATAAGTTTACTCTGGGAAGGGCCGAAGTGTGGAATGGAACAGCCATTCCCAAACTTGAAGGAAACCAGAATCAGCGGAGGCTCTTGTGAAAATGTAGGTTTCAACTCAGCACGTCAGGGGCTGGTATTTTCTCCAACTCTCGGGGACACTAATGGTGCTGGCACAAGGACCATACTTTGAGTAGCAATGCTCAGGAAGATTGCTGGGTCACTTAGGAGGATCACTCTCTTGTAGGAAACCTCAATGAAACGTCTGGTCTCCACAACCAGAAGGGACTTCCCTTGAGCACAAGGGAGAAAAACAAAGGTGCTCATGGACTCAGAGGAGGATCGCATGGCCAAGGACAGCGGGGAGGCATGCTGGGCAAGTCACTGAAGAACTGTAGGAAGTCGAATGGTCAAACGCTTAGGACTTTTTTTTTTTTTAATGTGCCAGCACTGCAGACCAGGGCTTTAACCCACTGTGCCAGCCCCTGTAATTTTTCTTTCTTTCTTTCTTTTCTTTTCTTTTTTTTTTTTGACAGGCAGAGTTAGACAGTGAGAGAGAGAGACAGAGAGAAAGGTCTTCCTTCCGTTGGTTCACTACCCAAATGGCCGCCATGGCTGGAGCTACACCGATCCGAAGCCAGGAGCCAGGTGCTTCCTCCTGGTCTCCCATGGGGTGCAGGGCCCAAGCACTTGGGCCATCCTCCACTGCCTTCCTGGGCCACAGCAGAGAGCTGGACTGGAAGAGGAGCAACCGGACAGAACCGGCGCTCCAACCAGGACTAGAACCCAGGGTGCCAGCGCCGCAGGAGGAGGATTAGCCTAGTGAGCCTCCGCACCGGCCATGCGCTTAGGACTTAATACGAATGACACAAACTGAGTTCCATCTTCCTTGCTATGTAATCGTAGGCAAGCTGCTCAACTCCTTGGTTTCCATTCTATTACATGTGAATGATAACAGTACCTGTTATCAATGGTTGTTAGGAAGATTACGTGAGATAATGTGGCCGGTGCCGCGGTTCGGCTCACTAGGCTAATCCTCTGCCTTGCAGCGCCAGCACACCGGGTTCTAGTCCCGGTAGGGGTGCCAGATTCTGTCCTGGTTGCCCCTCTTCCAGGCCAGCTCTCTGCTGTGGCCCGGAAGTGCAGTGGAGGATGGCCCAAGTGCTTGGGCCCTGCACCCCATGGGAGACCAGGAGAAGCACCTGGCTCCTGCCATCAGATCAGCGCGGTGTGCCCGCCGCAGTGCGCCGGCCACAGCGGCCATTGGAGGGTGAACCACCGGCAAAAGGAAGACCTTTCTCTCTGTCTCTCTCTCTCACTGTCCACTCTGCCTGTCAAAAAAACAAACAAACAAACAAACAAAAAAACCTAGCATCTACTTAGTGCTCATGAAATGTAGGAGTTTGTGATTTGCCTTTGGACTCTGAGCTGTATTCCAGTGCATGAAAGCCCTGGTAACCATTCGAAGATATTGGTAGAGGAGTAAAAGACAGGGAAAAGCATTCTTCTCTGTTCTTTGTCCCCCTTGCCTCCGGACGTGGCAGCAGCAGAGTCCCCAAAGACTCAGAAACATGGACTCTGATTGCAGCAGAGTGACTGCCAGGTGCCGCATGAGTGGCTTGGTTATGGCAGCTGCAGCACAGAAACAAACAGGTGGGGGCTGCCATTCCAGGGGCATCAGCAAAGCCGGGCTCCAGGGCACCTGCACAATCAGCAGGAATGCAGGCTCCCAGCTTCCTGCAGACATGGCACGTGGCGGAGGTAGTGGTCACACAGCAGCTTGGCTGCTCATGACACTCCAGTACGCTCAGCTGCCAGCACCGGGATCCAGGGCACAGCACGGTCCCTTTTGTCCATCCAGTTCTGGAGCTGCAGCCTCTTCTTAGCTACTATCTCAGAGTAACAGCTCACTCTTCTTCTTGATTCCCCAGTCCTTCCAAACATTTTGTAAACAATGCTTTGTTAAGTTCCTCCTGTTGGAAATAACTAGAGTGATTTCAGTTTCCCGACTCTACACTGGTGGACACCGTGAATGTTATCAACAGAGGGAATCGGGGCGGGGTGGGGGGTCTAGAGAGAGGTAGACAAGAGAAGCAGCCCTTGGCACCAAATCTTATCCCACGTGAGGTTAGTACTCCGAGACACATTTTTGTTCTTTACCCTCACTAACCTACCTCTAAAAAAGCCCATATATTTCGATGCTATAATTCCAAGACTTCTGGTTAGAGTATATCAGATTTTATTTAAAATTGTAGAAAGATGGATAAAGAGAGTTGCAGAATTGTAGCATAAACATAACAAAACAAAGACATAAATGGTTTTTAATAGAGGAAATGAGAGATGTAATGAGGTGCCTGGATATCCAAATACTGGGCATCTCAAGGAGACAGAACAAGAAACGAAGCGGGGAGGTTATAAAAAAAAAAAAAAACTATAGGAGAAAAATTTTCAGATTTGAGAGGCCTGAGCACCCAAGTTGTGAGAATTCCTTAATGTATCCAGATTAGTGAAGAAATGATGATATAAACAACACCAAGGTTCTTAATTATTGAAGTTCAGGAAATACAGTTAAAGAGAAGATTAGGAAATATTTCAAAGAAAGAGAAAATATCATGCATAAGATAATCAGAGTTTGCAGTGACACTGAACTTCTCAGGAGCAACTCTGGAAGCGGGAAAGCACACGATCAGTCATTTGAAGGTTAAAGAGAAGTTATTTTGAAAATTAGCATAACTGTACATGATAATTCTTAAGGATAACTATTATTACATTTATCATTGTATGCCTATAGCTAAACTATAAATCCAATATAGGTACAAACTATAAGCCCAGTGTGACAGATAATTTTAGATGCACAAAAAAAAAATTTCCTTCAATCAATCATTTCCAGAAAGTTACTAGAGGGTATACTCCAACAAATCAAGAGAAAACAATAGAAAGAAGCATTTAACAAGTGAAATACATCGCCTTAGCCTGGATAGTCCAGAAGCAAATGCAGAGAGGGATCTGAGGGCCAATAAGAAGTGGAAGGAGTGAGACAAGGAAGAAGGCAGCTGCTCAGAGGGATGCTATCCAGCAAGGTAACCCTGTGGACTAGCAGAGCTGGTCCTGCTGGCAAAATATCAGGAACAGTGCAGGTCACATGCTCAGATTCATCCTCTTGAAGAATGAGGAAGTTGGGGCCAGCGCTGTGGCTCACTAGGTTAATCCTCCACCTGCAGCACCAGCATCCAATATGGGCACCGGGTTTTAGTTCCGGTTGCTCCTCTTCCAGTCCAGCTCTCTGCTGTGGCCCAGGAAGGCAGTGGAGGATGGCCCAAGTGCTTGGGCCCTGTACCCACATGGGAGACCAGGAGGAAGCATCTGGCTCCTGGCTTTGGATCGGTGCAGTGCCGGCCATAGTGGCCATTTGGGGGCTGAACCAACGGAAGGAAGACCTTTCTCTCTGTCTCTCTCTCTCTCACTGTCTAACTCTGTCAAAAAAAAAAAATGAGGAAGATGGACTTATGCCCATCTTGTCTATTTATTTGCTTAGAATGATGTCTAGTAGGTGTTAAGCCCAAAGCACTGTTAACCTGCTGAGTGAGTGAGCAAAGAAGGTCCCAGAGGTCAAAGAGAGGCTTCAGAAAAAGAAGCAGGTGCTGGTGATTGGGAATTGGACAGTTGTGGGCAACAGGCACCATTCACATCCCATAGGTGAGAACTAGCCACATGGGCCTTCCCAGATGCAAAGGATGCTGGGAGATGTAGTCCTGGTTGAGGAGCCATTTCTCTCTGGAAGTCTACATCATTAACAATGGGTGTCAGGGTAGGGCATTGAAAATCATTGGGAAACAACTACCTTCTACCACAACTGATTTCTCCCTTTGCCCAGTCAGAGCCACTTAGAGCTGTGCCACTGGGAGGTGTGGGATGTCATCTTTGTTCCTGGTACTTTTTCTTTATAGATTTGTTCTGTTTTATTAGAAGATATAATAATGACATAGAATAATATCTTATCACTGTAAGTTCTACATAGCCTTAAGATCAGGGTATATGAATCCTAGATCACATTCAATACAATTTAATTTAGTTCAACAAATATTTTTTAGAGTTCCTTCTAAGCTGCAGACCCTGGGAAATACAATGATGAATAGAATATTTTGTCACCTTCTAAGTTCTAAATGCTGGGAACTAATAATGCCAAGTGGTTTGTGACCACTAGTGCCATACTACATTTAGTTTCATGTGTCTTAGGACATTTTGCCTGATATGGGTGATTACTTATCAAAACAAACCTCAACTTTTAGCAAAATAGCTAATCTCTCCTATTCAGAAAAATTACACCTCTGCCAGTAGCTACAGATCATCTCCTGGGTGAACCTGCTTCCAGAAATTATAAATGTAATTGCTGATACCTTTCTAGGTGCTTAATGGAACTCTGTAGAGAACTACAGGAAAGTAGCTCTGGATTGTAATTCCATTATGTTTTTGCAATAAATTTTTCTCTAGAAATCTTGAAGTTCCTCCAGGGCAGGAATTTAACTGTTCGTCATCAAATTCCAAGCACAAAGTGAACTTAAAGTATGCTCTCAAATGGATTATGAATGAAATAAGTAGGACTGAACAGCTTCCATTTTTACAGCTGGAATCCATCAGTGGCTACTGTTCAATACACACCTAGATCTTGAGTTGGTCATTTTCTTAGGAAGGGTTTCATTTTTAAATATCTTCTGTAGGTATCTGTAAAGAATGATCTTTGTAAACTACTTTACTTAGATGTTAGCTCCATTACTTTGTTCTATTTGATGGTAATTGATGGGGAATAATGAATGATGAATGATGATGATTTTACTGGGCACTTTCGGTCTAGCAATCTATTAGGTGCATATAGAAAAAAAAAAAAAACTCCATTACAGTTTGTGACCTCACCCTGAAGATCCTGGGTTTTTACCCAGCTCTTCCAATTAATGGTTATTTGACCTTCATAAGTCATTGACCTCCCTATTTCCTCTTCCTTAAAAATACACAGGATAACAGTTTATACAGTTGTGGTAAGAAGTGCAAAACTGAAAGTATTTTCAACTATGTAAAAATTGTTCAAATGTATTTAGCTACTGTGCTGGGAGTTAAATCAAGAAATATCATACATAATCTTTCTTAGGCAGCTTATGGTTCTGTTATAAATCAAAAAGAGAAAGACAAATAACCCTTTGGAAACATCTGAAAAGGTTATAGGCATTCAAGTATCAGGAAAAGCAAAATATATGGCCAACACACCATGAAAAGACAGTCTCACACAAAAAAATTAAAATTGCAAATGAAAAACAATAAACTTTCACTGATTAGATTGGAAAAATAACAATTTAATGATACCCAAGAATCTGTGAAGATGTGAAAAAGGAGACATGCTCAAACACTGTTGGGAGAAAAAAATCAGCCAAAATAAAAAGTTAATATGGCTGCCAAATCATCCAAGTTTTAGTTTTTTAAAGATTTCTTTCTTTCTTTGAAAGTCAGAGTTACAGAGAGAGAGAGAGCTCTCTATCTACTGGTTAACTCCTCACATGGCTGCAACAGCCAGGGCTGAGCCTACCTAAATCCAGGATCCAGAAGCTTCTTCTGGGTTTCCCATGTGGGTAGCAGGGGCCCAAGCACTTGGGCCATCTTCTGCTTTTCCCAGGCCATCAACAGGGAGTTGAATTGGATGTGGAGCAACTAGGACTTGAACAGGTGCCCATATGGGATGTCAGTGGAACAGGCAGCAGTTTGACCTGCTATGTCACAAAGCTGGTCCCTAGCACCAAAGTTTTAAAGGTATGTGTCTCTGATGCACAGTTCTATTGTTCAGAATTTTTCCTATGGAGATAACCAAAGATGAAGGTACCCTCAATAACAATGGCCACTAGCAGTTTAAATGGTTATTGTTAAGGGATGGCATAAATAAATTATGGTTCTTACAAAACATGCATTAAGCTCTCTTTAGACATTAAAACCATTAGTTGAGCAGGTATTTGGCGTAATGCTTAGAATAGTTTCTAGGATGCCCATATTCCATATTGCAAGGCCAGGGTTCAAGGTGTCAACTCTGCTCCTCATTTCAGCTTCCTGGAATGCACATCCCGGGAGGCAGCAGGCCATAGCTCAAGTAGATGGACCCTGCCACCCCCATGGGAGACCCTGAAGGAGTCCCTAGTTCCTGGTATCACCCGGGTCTATCTCCCTCAGGGAGCTGTGTGCATCTGGAGCATGGATCAGTCGATGGGATATCTCTGTCTTTCTGCTTTTCAAATTCAATTAAAAAATTTAATGATTGTTGGCACCGCAGCTCACTAGGCTAATCCTCTGCCTGCGGTGCTGGCACCTCAGGTTCTAATCCCACTTGGGGCGCTGGTTCTGTCCCAGTTGCTCCTCTTCCAGTCCAGCTCTCTGCTGTGGCCTGGGAAGGCAGTGGAGGATGGCCCAAGTGCTTGGGCCCCTGCACCCACATCGGAGACCAGGAGGAAGCACTTGGCTCCTGGCTTTGGATGGGCACAGCACGCCGACCGTAATGGCCATTTTGGGGGTGAATCAATGGAAGGAAGACCTTTCTCTCTGTCTGTCTCTCTCACTGTCTAACTCTGTCAAATAAATTTTTTAAAAAAAGTATATACCAGGATCCAGCATTAAGCCACAGTGGTTAAAACCACCACCTGTGACAGTGGCATCCTATATGGGTGTTGGTTCATGTCCTAGTTGCTCTGCTTCCAATCAGCTCCTTGCCAATGATCTGGGAAAAACAGCAGAAGATGGCTCAAGGGCTTGGATCCCTGCCATCCATGTAGAAGACCCAGATGACGCTCCTGGCTCCTGGATTCGGCTTGGCTCAGCCACAGTCATTTGGGGAATGAACCAGCAGATAGAATATCTCTGTCTCTCCCTTTCTCTCTGTAACTCTGACTTTCAAATAAATAAATAAATCTTTTAAAAAATTAGGAAATGAAGCTATAAACTAATATGCATATTCTATTTTTCTACATGAATATTCCAGAAAATAACAAGGAGTTATTGTAAAGAAAGAGATTAAAGTTGCAGCAAGGAAAGAAGCTTTACTCTCTGTGTTACACTCTTTCTCTTTTTGATTCGAGTTTTAAAAAATTATGTCTGCATGGTTTGTGTTTAAAAATGATTTTAAACAGTGACAAAAAATCTTCAATCATCATACATTATTACTATACATGTTTTTATTACAGCCTGATGCACAGATAAATTGCAGTCATAGTCATCTACTTACAGAAACATAAATCCCTACTGAATCAAAGAATGAACGAATGCAGAAGCTGTGTAAATGACACGAAGGCAAAAGGAGTTCAACTAAGGGAAGAGCAGTCCCTTGAGGGACCTAGAATATGAACCGCGTCTGGAAGGAAGCCTTAGTCTGGGACAGTGAACTTTCCTGTGAACACAGAGTAAGGGGCAGCAAGGATATGCAAACCTCAAAGAGATTAAAAAAAAAAAAAAAAAAAAAACAGGCAGTGGCCTGTATTTATGGAACCATTTTGTGTTGTAAATTGGCCATTGATTGGTTTCATTTTTTCCTAGAATTTGAGGACATCATGTCCTGTCCTGTTGTTTGATATTTTTTCAGCCCTCAATATGACGAAGACTTTTCATTCTGGTTGTGCTTTGCACTACTCCTTCCATAAGACTCCCTGCCTTTATGGGCTCCATCTTTCTAGGGCCCGTTCTCTGCCGAGGGGTTTGGGGACTCCCACCGTCACCACTTTCTCTTGCCTTCAGCTCTCCTGATCATGACCATGGAAGCCCTGCAGTTTTATGGATGGAGGTATATTTTCCTTCACTTCAGAAACCTTTGTTTTGTGTACCATAGTTAAAAAATATGTACAGGGTTATGACTATTATATTTTATCAGCCAGAAGTAAGGGCATTACATGGGGAGAAACGGGTGGCTTGTAAAAGATGTTATACTGCTTTCTGCTTTGGCTCTATATCCTGCAGGTAAACTGACTGATATTTTAATTTCCTCAGACTCTTGAAAGCTCTCTAAATGAATGTTCTGAAGAAAATGTATAACTTTGGTTATCATACTTTATGGTTATTACTGTGTACACATTAAATGTGAATTAATGCAATAAAACAGTGCATTTCACATAAAAATACTATGAATTTCACTGCTGCCACTGACACAGCACATGCATCAATGTAATTATGGGTTACAAATCATTGCCAGGAGGGGAGGTAACATTTATTTGATAGTCACTTCTTCTGAACATTTGAAACAAGTGACACCTTTGACATCATGCTTTCCCTGCTCTGGTCCTCTTACTCCAGGTGTCTTTAGGAGTTCGGCATTTTCTTTAGATTTATCTTTACCTTATCTTGGGTTTGGTAACAGATGATGGTTTGGGAAACATTTAGAAAAAACTACCAGTGACAATCCATGTGCCACCAAGGATGGGGAAGAATTGCTCACTATTGAAATCCAAGGAGTTTCTGCCATCTTTCCCAGATATCATCATTTTAAGAACATGTTTTGAATCTTAGTATTCTACCAGATATACAAAAAATCTATACATTATACCATGATGTTAGCTGTTCGCTGCTCTATAACAAACACTAACAATCAGCAAATCCAATTATAGATATTCAGTTTGGAACTTTTTTAATATATGAGGGTATTTTTAAAATATTTATGGAAAATAGAATTAAAATATAAGCTGATTTTGGTATAAAAATATTGAAAGCAATTCATACAAGGGGCTTTCAGAAAGTTCATGGGGAATACATATTATAAAGAATTCTCTGTATGGATTTCAACATTCTTTGCACCAAAATAAACTTATCTTTATTTGCATTTTCCACAAAGTGTTTGAAGTAAATCCATATATATACACTAATTATACTTAAATCAACTAGACAAATTTTATTTTAAAAAATTATCAGTAAATGAATTTCACACATGTTGAAGGGAGGATTAAAAAAAAAACCTAGGCAGGGCTGGCATCATGTTGCAATGGGCTAAGCAGTTGCTTGGAATACCATTATCCCATATTGGTACATTTGTTTAAGTCCCTGCTACTCCACTTCTGATCCAGTTTCCTAAAGAGAGATCTTTCATTTTCTGGTTCACTTCCCAAATCCCTACAACAGTCAGAACTGAGACAGGGTGAAATCATCAAGGAACCCCATTGGAGTCGACCACCTGGGTGGTGATAGAGACCCAACCACTTCGCCATCTGCAGCTACCTCCCCAGGTATGTTAGCAGGAAGCTGAAGAGTCATAACACTCCACCAAAATGTAGCCACTGTAGGTCTAAATATGACCTACAGTGGTGTACATGTCTGAATGACAAATAAGAAGTGCGAGATACTCAGATACTCATATTTATACCAGAAGGTGTTTCCCCTAGTTACATGCTAGTCCACATATGTCATTCCTGTCTCCTTTGTCTTCACTAACAGGAGAAGATTTGATTTCAGGAAAGTGGGACCCTGTTGATGGACATCTGAGTTGATTTCAGGTCTTTGCCATTGTGAATTAAGCTGCAATAAACATGGGGGTACAAATACTCTTTCATATGCTGACTTCATTTCCTTGGGATAAATTTCCAGGAGTGATATAACTGGCTCATATGGTAGATCTATTTTTCTGATCAATCCCCATACTTTCAGCCATAATGGTTGTACTAGCTTACATTACAACCCATAGTGTATTAGGGTACCCTTTCCCCCACATCTTTGCCAGAATTTATTACTTTGTGAATTTTGGATGATATCTTTTGTAATTGTAGTGAGGTAAAACCTCATTGTGGATTTGATTTGCATTTCCCTGATGGCTAGTGATCCAGAGCATTTTTTCATGTGTCTGGTAGCCATTTATATTTCGTCCTTTGAAAAATGCCTGTTCATGTCCTTTGCCCATTTCTTTTTTTTTTTTAACTTTTATTTAATGAATATAAATTTCCAAAGTACGGCATATGGATTACAATGGCTTCCCCCCCATAACATCTCTCCCACCCGCATCCCTCCCCTTTCCCAATCCCTCTCCCCTTCCATTCACATGAGGATTCATTTTCGATTCTCTTTATATACAGAAGATCAGTTTAGCATACATTAAGTAAAGATTTCAACAGTTAGCTCCCACACAAACATAAAGTGAAAAATAATAGATGATTTTTTAAATGATGATGAAATCAGATCAGACCTATTGTCATGTTTAATCCCAGCGAGAGTCAAGTTGGGAATTGATAATTTCTTCTTCTTTTTTTTTTTTACAGAAGATCAGTTTAGTATACATTAAGTAAAGATTTCAACAGTTTGCACCCACATAGAAACACAAAGTGAAAAATACTGTTTGAGTACTCATTATAGCATTAAGTCTCACTGTACAGCACATTAAGGACAGAGATCCTACATGAGGAGTAAGTGCACCGTGACTCCTGTTGTTGACTTTACAAATTGACACTCCTGTTTATGGCATCAGTAATCTCCCTATGCTCCAGTCATGAGTTTCCAAGGCTATGGAAGCCTTTTGAGTTCACCGACTCTTATCTTGTTTAGATAAGGTCATAGTCAAAGTGGAGGTTCTCTCCTCCCTTCAGAGAAAGGTACCTCCTTCTTTGAAGACCTGCTCTTTCCACTGGGATCTCACTCACAGAGATCTTTCACTTAGGTGGTTTTTTTTTCTTTTCTTTTTTTTTTTTTTTTTTCTTTTTTTTGGCCAGAGTGTCTTGGCTTTCCATGCCTGAAATACTCTCATGGGCTTTTCAGCCAGATCGGAATGCCTTTAGGGCTGATTCTGAGGCCAGAGTGCTGTTTAGGACATCCGCCATTCTATGAGTCTGCTGAGTATCTCGCTTCCCATGTTGGATCACTCTCCCCTTTATTTATTCTATCGGTTAGTATTAGCAGGTACTAGACTTGTTTATGTGCTCCCTTTGACTCTTAGTCCTTTCATTATGATCAATTGTGAACTGAAATTGATCACTTGGACTGGTGAGATGGCATTGGTACATGCCACCTTGATGGGATTAAATTGGAGTCCCCTGGTATGTTTCTAACTCTACCATTTGGGGCAAGTCAGCTTGAGCATGTCCCAAATTGTACATCTCTTCCCTCTCTTATTCCTACTCTTATGTTTAACAGGGATCACATTTCAGTTAAATTTCAACACTTAAGAATAACTGTGTATTAATTACAGAATTAAACCAGTTATATTAAGTAGAACAGACAAAAAAAAATACTAAGAGGGATAATGTATTAAGTTGTTCATTAACAGTCAGGGCTATGCTGATCAAGTCACCGTTTCCCATAGTGTCCATTTCACTTCAACAGGTTTCCTTTTTGGTGTTCAGTCAGTTGTCACCGATCAGGGCGGACATATGGTATTTGTCCCTTTGGGACTGGCTTATTTCACTCAGCATGATGTGTTCCAGATTCCTCCATTTTGTTGCAAATGACTGGATTTCGTTGTTTCTTACTGCGGTATAGTATTCTAAAGAGTACATATCCCATAATTTCTTTATCCAGTCTACCGTTGATGGCTTTGCCCATTTCTTAACTAGGTTGTTTTGTTGTTGTTGAGTTTTTTGAGCTCTTCATAGACTCTGAATATTAATCCTGTATTCATTGCATAGTTTTGCAACTATTTTCTCCCATTCTGTCAGTTGCCTCTACCTTGTGGATTGTTTTATTGCCGTGCAGAATCTTCTTAGCTTTATGTAATCCCATTTATGATTTTTACTTTAATTGTCTGTCCTTCTGGGGTCTTTTGCAATGGCAATATCTTGTAGGGTTTTCCTGAAGTTTTCTTCTACTAACTTAATGGTACTAAATCATAGGTTTACAGCATTGATCCACTGTGAATGGATTTTTATGTAAAGTGAAAAGTAGGAGTCTTGTTTCATAGTTCTGCATGCATAGATCCAATTTTCCAAGTGCCATTTATTGAAGAGACTGTCCTTTCTCCAGGGATTGATATTAGCTCATTTGCCAAAAATTAGATGACTTAATTGCTATGTGGATTAATTTTTGGGTTTCTGTTCTGTTCCATTTGGGTTTATGTCTATTTTTGTGTCAGTACCAGGCTGTTTTGATTATAACTACCCTGCAGTATGTCTTGAAATCTGGCATTTTGGAACCTATGACTTTGTTTTTGTTGTTTAAGATTTCCTTAGATATTCAGGGTCTCTTGTGTTTCCATACAAATTTTAGTATAATTGTTTTCCAGATCTGAGAAGATGCTCCTGTTATTTTGATTGGGATTGTATTGAATCTGTAAATTGCTTTGGTAGTATGGACATTTCAATGATATAATTCTTCCAATCCATGATAATGGAAGATTTTTCAATTTTTATATCTTCTTCTATTTCTTTAATTATTTGTGAGTTTCATTGTAGAAATCTTTCATATTCTTGGTAAATTTATTCTGAGATATTTAAATTTTTTGGAGATCTTATGAATGAGACTGATAATACATGTTTTTCTCAGCTCTGGCATTTTTTGTGTACACAAAGAATATTGATATTTTGTATTGATTTTATATCCTGGAACTTTATCAGACTCTCCCATGAGTTCAAATTATAACCTAATAGACACTTTTGGTTCCCACATATGTTGGATAATGCCATTTTAAATCAGGGATAATTTGACTTCATCCTTTCAAATTCACATGCCTTTGATTTTTCCTTCCTTCTTCTTCCTTCATTTCCTTCCTTCCTTCCTTCCTTCCTACATTTCCTTCCTTCTTTCCTTCTTCCTTGCCTCCCCTCTCTCATACAGTTTGGGAGGACTCTTTCCCTTTCAGTTGTTTAAAATAGTTTGATAATAATTGGTATTAGCTATTTTTTGATAGTTTGGTAGCATTGAGCAATGAAGCCGTCCACTCCCAGGCTTTTCTTTGTTGGGAAGGTCTTTTATACTGAATCAATCTCTGTCTTGGTTATTGGTCTTCTTAGACTTTCTGTGTCTTCTAGACTCAATTTTAGTAGATTGTGTCCAGAAATCTCTATTTTTTTCTAGGTTGTACAATTTCTTGTTATACAGGCTATTTGTAGTAATTCTTGATTCTTTTTATTTTTGTGGTATCCACTGTAACATGTACTTTTTCATCTCTGTTTCATAAGTTTGGGTCTCTTCCATTTTTTCTTGGTGAGTTGAGCCAATAGTGTATCACTATTGCTTGTTTTTCAAAAAAACAGCTCCATATTTCATAGATATTTTGTATCTTTTTTTGTTTTGTTTCAGTTTTGATTATTTCCTCTCTAATTTTTATTATTCCCTTGCACCTGATAATTTAGGGTTTGGTTAGTTCTTATTTTTCTAGGTCCTTGAGATGCATTGTCAGATCATTTATTTTATGCCACTCCAATTTCTTGATGTAGGCACTAATTGCTATAAACTTTCCTCAATACTGTTTTGTTGTATCCTATAAGTTTTGCTATGTTGAGTCATCATCCTTGTTCATTTCTAGGAACTTTTTTTATTTCTCTTTTGATTTCTTCTATGGTCCACTGTTCATTCAGGAGTATATAGTTCAGTCTCCATGTGTTTGTATACTCTCCAGAATTTCTTAAGTTGTTGATTTATAGCTTCACTCCATTGTGGTCAGAAATTATAGTCTGATTTCAATTTTTTTGAATTTGTTGAGACTTGTTTTATGGTCCAGCATATGGTCTATCCTAGAAAAAGTTCCATGCACTGGTGAAAAGAATGTGTATTATGCAGCTCTTGGATGAAATGTTCTGTTTCAATTAGGTCCATTGTATCAGTTAGGCCCATTTGTTCCACATTATAGATTAGCTCTTTGTTTATTTTTTTGTCTAGCTGATCTGTCCACTGGTGAAAGTAGGGTGCTGAAGTCTCCATTATTATTTATCAATGCCCATGTCTCCCTTTAGATCCATTAACATTTATTTTAAATAGCCAAGTGACTTTGCATTGGGTGCATATACATTTACTAGAGTCACATCTTCCTGTTGAATTCATCCTTAATCATTACATAATGCCTTTCTTTATCTCTTTTAACAGTTTTTGTGTTGAAGTCTATTTTGTCTGATATTTGGATGGATACACCTACTCATTTTTGCTTTCTGCTAGCATGGAATATCTTTTTTCGTCCTTTCACTTTCAATCTGTGTGTACCTTTGTTGTGAGTTATATTTCTTGAAATTAGCAACTGGATAGGTCTTATCTTCCAATACATTTAACCAGTATGTATCTTTGAATTAGAGAATTTAGGCCTTTTACATTTAAGGTTATTATTTATAAGTAATGACTCAGTCCTTCCATCTTTCCATAAATATTCCTTTTTTATTTTTGTGTTCCTTGGTACTTTTACCAGGAGATTTTCTGCCTTACATTCTTTCATGGTGATGACTATCTTCTGTGTTTCTCTGTGTAGCAATTCCTTAAGTATCATTTGTAAGGCTAGAATGAGCAGTGATGAATTCTTCCCATTTCTGTTTGCTTGGAAAAGTGTTTATTTTTACCTTCATTTATAAATGAGAGTTTTACTGGGCACAATATTCTTGGCTGACTTTTTTATATTTTATGACTTGAACAATGTCTATTTCCTGCTAGCCTGTTTCTGATGAGAAATCAGCTCTGTCTAATTGGAGATACTTTGAAAGTACTCTGATATTTCTTTCCTGTACATTTTAGAATCTTTTCTTTATGTTTTACCTTTGAAAGTTTGACTATAATGCATCACAGTGAAGATCTTTTCTGATTATGTCTATTAGCAGCTCTATGTGCTTTCTGTACTTGGATGTCCCTATCTTTCTCCAAATTAGGAAAGTTTCCTGCTGTTATTTCACTGAATAGGTCTTCTAATCCCGTCTCTCTTTCAATTCCTTCAGATATTCCTAAGACACACATGTTGGTCATTTGAAAGTATCCCATACATTTTGAACACTATTTTCAGTTTTTCTTGTCTGACTGAGGTATTTCCAAAGATTTGTCTTCTAACTTGGATATTCTTTCTTCTGCTTCACCAAGTCTTCCACTATATATATTTTTTTATTTAACATGCTGAATTCTTCATTTCTAATATTTCAATTTAATTTCTGTTCAATATCTCTATCTCCTGGTTGAATTTTTCATCCATATTGTGTATGGATTTCTTTAACTTATGCATTTGCTTTTCTGTGTTTTTGAGTAACATTACAACTATTCTTTTGAATTCTTTTTCAGGCATTTCATCAATCTATCCATCTTCACATTCTAATACTGAAGTGTTCTTGTGTAACTTTTGGGGAGTCATATTGTCTTACCTGTTCATGTTTCTTGTATTTATACACCTGTTCTTAGGCATTTATAGAACCACTTGTTGGTTTTATCCTCTGATGACGTTTATCTTTGAAATATGCCTCTTTGGCTTAGCAGAGTATCTGCTCCTTTGGTGGATATCTGGAAGTATTTGCTGGTTGGGACCTGGGAGTTCTGGCCAGTTCCCAAGGGTAGGGAAAAAGTCCAAGGTGACACTCTCGTTGGGAAGGGTAGATCTGCATTATTTCCTGAAGGGCTAGAGTATGATCAGCTGGGCTGGGGTAATCACAGCATCAGCCCCTTTCTGTCAAGTTGAACCAACTGCCTAGGCTGAGCCCAGTGCTTAAGTACCTCACCCATAAAGGTACATACAAAGTGATTGCCCAAAGACCTACCGATGCTCTATCACACATCCTATGGCATAGAAACTGAATTCACACAATCACAAGGTACAGAGGATCCACTCAGCCCCACAAGCCATCCATAGAAATAACCCAGAGTCAGCTGCTTAACTGATACAGGTCGGTCAGTGCTCTGCCTTGGCAAGTTAAGTCTGGGCACCTTGATAGAGAGGAGGGGAGCACATCAAGGGCCTAAGTGTGCATCCTGTCTCCCCACCAACCCTCCAGGCCAGACTCAAAGTCAGTGGGGACCATAGATTTATCCCTCGGTAAAATATCCCAGTCACACATGGGCCACAGCAGCTCTTCTCACTTCATTAAGATGGCATTTCCTCCCTGCTGGTTCCTGGATGTCTTGCTCCAAGACAACGGTGTCCCCAACAGCCACTTGCTGTGGGAGTTGCTGGTAGTGTCCTGCTTGCTGCTGCAACATTGTCCTGTCTCCACTGCTCTATAGCATCTCTTCTTTTTCTAGAATTTCCATTGCAAACTTCTCTCCAACTACCCTGGGAATGCAGTTCCTCCCTTTTTCTTATGTTCTTGTGGTCAGAAGTAGTTCTTTGAGTCTCTCCAAAATGAAGTTTTAATAATGTCAGATACAGAGATCTCTCACAAAGGTCAAAGGAATTACTACATTGGAAATACAGAGAGAGTGGCTAGAAACTGGAATGCTTGAAACTGGAGTGAGATGTGGTGCTATTACTGATGATGACAAGCTCTTGTGTATGAGTTGGGATTGGTGGCTGAGTGAACCAGAGCAAACAGCTTTGGAGATATGGAGGTCAGAACCCAGGGATATCAATGACACATCAACAGGTATATACAGGTTACAAAACTCAAGGTCCCTAGTTCTGTGGTTTTCTGGTTTGAATTTACCAAGGAAAACAGAAAGGATGCAGAAGTTGCAGTATTTATCTCCCTTCCTCATCCCTTCTGCACTGTGGTGGGAGAAAGGGTGACAACTCCTCATGGAGGCAGGTGTCCCTCTCCCATAGCACGAGGCTACCTCCAGGTTCCTATAACACTGCACCCTCATCACTGTTCTTTCCAGTCTATGCTGGCAATAGCTCCATGCAGGGTTCTTGATCATTCCTCATTTGTTCCCTTAACCCAGCTTAGACCCTCAAAATATTTCTTTCATCTTCAGTTGAACTTGTTGAGTCTGCTACTTACTTTCTGGGACCAAGAATACTTCATCCTATTTCACAAACTATACTTACAGGTTTGTTCACGACAACAACAACAACAACAAATGATGTATTTAAGAAAGTGCCAAATATGATACTAAATAATAGGATATTATATAATATGTAGGATTATAGTTGAACTGTGGTAATGGTTTCAGAACTGGAACTGTCTTTCACAAGTAAAACCCAATCCAAGTGCTTCACATTGCAAATGAATTTGTTTCAATACAGAAAGCTTCAATGGGAAACTCTGCACCATGGAAACGAAATATTATTTTAATTTTCTCAGAATACCCTTGTGAAATGAGAAAGCTCACAATCTTCCTGCTTCCAAACTAATTTTACCTGGAGAAATAAGCTATATTATTTGAAATGTAAAATTAGGAAAATTTAAAATACATACAGAAACAATCTTCTAACTTATATTGATTTCCATAGCAATTGGTCCTTTCCTTTGAGATATTTTTGGAATTCTTGGATTCATATTTAAAGATCATCTGCATTTGCTATTATTTATCATGACAGAAAAATGAAACTGTTTTGAGACAATTTTACTAAAGTAATGCCATTTGACCCAGAGATCCAAGGGTAGACATAATTATATGTGATCCCATGCAGTGACTTAGTGTTCCTGAATTAACAAATTTTTCTTTGTTACTCTCACTTCAGTGCAAGCAGCATATTTCATATTATTACGGGGGTTGGCAGGAAACACAAAAATACACTTATCAGCAGCTAAAAACCCACTGCAGGTTGTTATATGTCCATATGAGATACCTATATAAAGAAAGAGCTCTGATAGGAATATTAACATGTTCTAGGAGACAGAAGAATAAATACCATGAGCCTTGTCTTTTCTATTTATACAAGCGGCAGAAAATATTTGAGGACAAACATTCTTATTTCCGTTTGTCACACAATGCTTTTAACAATGTATATTTATCAGTTCATATCCCAAGAGGTTGCCATTGATGCGATGTGTCAGAAAGATGCTTTTCTGATGACCTTTAAATACCACAGTCCCAAGTGATGATGCAGAATGACTCTTTTATCCCAAGACCTTCTTTTAAAAACTCAAATGCTTTGGTCTATGTCCCTGGGTAAATGATGCAGTGTTATTATGTTTTGCAAGATTTTAAAAGAAGGAAAGTCTGTTAAACCTTGAATGTCAATGGTTACCTTTTACCAAGCTATTTTTACCTTGCTTGTTTGTAACATTTTGTTTTCTTCTAAAACAACACAAAGGATTTTGTGGGAAAGAGTATAAGGCCTGAACCTCTAAACTGTTGAAAGGAGGTGGGATGTCGTACGGAGAGGCGCTGTGCATTACTGAGAAATTTCACATCATCCCCTATGATGACAACGATGAGGACACATTTAAATTGCACTGGGCCACCTATCAGGTGCCTCAAATCATGGGTGACTCTGCATTACTCATCAGACTTCACACAGATCACATCCCTGTAAACCCACAAGGGACTTAGATATTAAACCAGCCCAGTGTCTACAGACCACTGGAAAACAGGTATTTCTTCCAGTTCATTTGTACAAGTCAAATCTCTTGTAATTTTTTCAAGATGGCATAAAAGTGACCAATTTTCTTTATTTTAAAACTGTTATTTTGTAGCATACAACTGTAATAATAGGGAGAAAATTATTTCTCACATTCCTCACAGGGAAAGTACCTTTGTATTGGCAAAAGATCCTTTATGAAATTGCTTTGAGAGAAGATTCAAAAGGCAAATGGCAGGCAATGGTAGAGTCAATAAAAGCCTTCTAAGAAGGGAATGCAAGTCCTGTAGCTCAAGGGCGCTTTGATGGTTAAGACTGTGCTTGTGCTCTGTGGGACTCCAACATAGTGGAGCAGACCAGAACCTTGCCACCTCACAGGAAAGGCTTCAAGCATTTGTGTGGTTTGAATCTGTCCAGTCTCAAATTCAATGTTGCTGATATGATGGTACGAGGGACCATTAAAAGTTGTGGAGGATCGGGCTTTCTGGTGTAGTGGGTAAAGCCTTCTGTGATGCTGGCATTCCATGCAGCCACTGGTTCACTTCTGATCCAGCTCCCTGGTAATGCACCTGGGAAAGCAGCAGAGGATGACCCAAATGCTTGGGCCCCTGTACCCCTGTGAGAGACCTGGAGGAAGCTCCTGGTTCCTGACTTCGGCCTGGTCCAGGTCCTGGCCATTGTAGCCTTTCGGGGAGTGAACCAATGGATGTTCCTGCAGGGAGCGTCCGGTGTGCTTGCTTTGCTAGAGTGTCGGGAGTGCTTGCTTCACTAAGGTAGACACAGTTGGGTGTTTGCAGGAAGAATCAGGCTGAGAAGCCACTGTGGAGCCACTGAGGTGAAGATACAGGGGTCAGTTTACTTTTGTAAGATTTTTCTCCACAGATCCCATAAGGTTCTCAAAACAGATTGGTCCACAGATCCCATAAGGTTCTCAAAACAGATTGGTGAGAATCCCAAGAAAGCAAACTTCATGGTGCAGTTCAGGGAAGTAAACTAGCAAGTACTGGAGTGGGAAGCACATATTCAGCCCAGACCTTCTCCCCTATCTCCACCAGGAAAGGGAAAGCCGTCATCTGTGAAGCAAAGAGGAAAAAACACGGTTGCTTGTTTGCAATGGTAAAAACACATTGCAGCCAGGGAAGGGAAGAGAAAACAAAGCTGTCTTGGGAAAGATCTTCAATATATATTTGCTGGATC
The DNA here is from genome assembly GCF_964237555.1 of Oryctolagus cuniculus. NCBI lineage: Eukaryota > Metazoa > Chordata > Mammalia > Lagomorpha > Leporidae > Oryctolagus > Oryctolagus cuniculus. The sequence continues at coordinate 160,803,921 of NC_091435.1, read as the reverse complement.
TGGGAACATAGCTGAGAGATAGAGAGGAGTGTTGAGAAGAATACAGCTGAGATTGACTGCACCTAAGATTTTAGAATTAAACTGGGCTTATCAGCATGCATTTAAAAAGAAACAAAAGAATACTGCTGGAATAGTTGCAAGAGTATGGAGACTATCTAAGGCACAGTGCAAGTGAAATATCTAAAACTAAGGATGAAGCAGATACTAAGTAAACTCCAGTCGCAAACCAGCCCCACACACAACACAGGGTTTCCTCAGAAGAATTTGAAGTCTGTGGAGCACTGAGGGTAACCATAGTAATAACAGGTATGAAATAAACTCTAACTCCAGGCTACATGAACTTACATGTGCACACTGAAAGACTATCAGAAAAAGAGGAACAAAAACCCAGCAAAAGAAAAGACACGCTTACTTGTATGCATAACAGCTACTTACCTTAGAATCTGTCATCCAATACAAGATGTCTCTTTTCAACAAACAATTGTGACACATACAAAAAGCCAAGATAATAAAAGCCACCTTGCGAACAAAGCAACCATCAGAATGGACTCAGACGTGACTCTGATTTTGCAACTGAGAGATAAAACGTATATGAGTCACGTGTTAAAGATTGTAATAGAATATGGGAAAACATGAGTGATCAGGTGGGAAATTTCAATAGAGATAAAATTCTCTAAGAAGTAATTGAATAGGAAGGTAGAAGTGAAAAGCACCATAGCAGAGATGAAAAATGACCTCAACAGGTCCGTAAATAGACTGATACAGATAGGAAAGCGCAGGAAAGTGAAAGGTCATTAGATATTAGCCAAAGTAAAACTGAAAAAAACTGCAAAAATAAAAATAGAACATAATAATTAAGAGCTATATATTTATATGAAACAATCCAATAGCCCAACAAAACTAAAATAGAGGGAAGAGGTCAGGAGAAATATTTGTGTCCTACCAATGACTAAGTTCCAGCTCTACTCCTATTCCAGTTTCCTGTTAACAGGTGTCCTAGGAGGTAGCAGGTGACAGCTCAACTACTTGGATTCCTGCCACCCCCACGGAAACTCCCAGGCATTTGGAGAGTGAACCAGTAGATGGTACATAAAATAATTTCTTAAAAAATTGAATGTTTACTCAGGATCTAGATTCAGTGAAAACACTTTCCAAAAGTGAAGAAGAAGTTTTTTCTCATACAAACGAAAACAGATGTTTTATTGCCAGAAAATCTACAATAAAGGAAATTGGAAATGATATTCTTCAGGCAAGAGGACTAGGATACCAAATACAGGAGACTTAAATCTACACAAAGAAATAAACAAAACTAGAAAAAGAATAAGTAAAAGTAAACACATTCATTCAGTCATTTTAATAGCTCCAAAAGATAATTAATTGGTTAGAGCAGAAATAGTAGCAATGTATTTGATGTTTACATCAAAGGTAAATGTAAAATGTATGTTATCAGTAATGCAAAATTGGGAATCTAACATTTAATCTTCTTAGAGTTCTTAAGCTAAATATTAAGTATTTAGCCACTAAAGATAAACTCTGATTATAATTACTATATATAAATATATTTTAAAGATGTATTTATTTATTTGAGAGGCAGAGTAACAGAGAGAGGGAGAGGCAGAGAGAAAGGTCCTCTGTCCGCTGGTTCACTCCCTAAATGGTCACAATGGCTGGAATTGGGCCAATCCAAAGACAGGAGCCAGGAGCTTCTTCCAGTGCGTACAGGGGCTCAAGCACTTGGACCATCTTCTATTGCTTTCCCAGGCCACTATCAGAGAGTTGGATCGGAAGAGAAGCAGCCAGGACACAAATCAGCACCCATATGTGATGCCGGTGCCATTGGCAGAGGCTTATCCTACTATGTCACAGCACCGGCCCCACAATTATATTTTATAAACTGTACAGCAATCTCTAAAAATTGTAATCAGATATGTAACTAGTACATCAAGAATTGAGACAAAATTGAATAACAATAATATATATTCAATTATTCTGTTAGAAGAAGACAGGAAAGCCAGAAAAAGAAGAAAGAATAGTTTATGCAAATTAAAACAAATATCAATAGGTTAAACTTTAAGCTAATCATTTAAGGATCACTTTAAATTTGAATAGTGTAAGTATACAAACTAAACAAGAGAGACTCATTTTGGGTACAAAAGCAAGTTCCAACTACATACTGCTTACAAGAAATCTACTTTTTTTTTTTTTTTTTTGACATGCAGAGTGGACAGTGAGAGAGAGAGACAGAGAGAAAGGTCTTCCTTTACCGTTGGTTCACCCTCCAATGGCCACCGCGGCCGGCGCACTGCCCTGATCCGAAGCCAGGAGCCAGGTACTTATCCTGGTCTCCCATGGGTTGCAGGGCCCAAGCACTTGGGCCATCCTCCACTGCACTCCCTGGCCACAGCAGAAAGCTGGCCTGGAAGAGGGGCAACCAGGACAGAATCCGGCACCCTGACCGGGACTAGAACCCGGTGTGCCGGCGCGGCTAGGTGGAGGATTAGCCTATTGAGCCGCGGCGCCGGCCTAAGAAATCTACTTTAAATATAAAGATACAGAGATGTTTAAAGTAAAAGGATGCTAAAAGATACACCACACAAGCATAAATCCAAAGAAAGACAGAAGGACTATACAAGGGCACTTGAAAAACATCATGGAAAATGTGTATTAAAAAAAAAAAAAGAACACACATGGATTTAAAATTGTTTTGCACCAAAACAAATTTATCTTTTTTATTCTATTTTTCTGTAAACATTTTGAAGTATCCTCATGTTAGTATCAGGAAAATTGACTCTAGTATAAGGAGTAGATATTTATTGTTTATCAGGGATAAATAATCCAGAATATTAAAAAGGTCAAATCCCTACAAAGCAGTAGTTTTATATGACTGTGTACCTAATAGCAGTTTTAAAATGCACAAAGCAAAAATTGACTGTAGAAATACACAGACTCACAAAAATATTCTTCACTATAATACCCGACTCCTAAATCAATGGAACAAGTTATCATAATAAACAGCTTTATTCAACATCACCTGATGCAATTCAACTGGCTAATGGATAAGCCAGACAGCCCATCTATACAGCAGAATACTTCCCAGTACTACCGGGTAAATAATTATTGATATATGCTGCAACTTAGATGAATTTTTTATACTTTCTAACTGAAATAATGCAGATTAGATGGTGTAAGTTCACATACACAACACAACTATACTAAATACAATCACTGAACTTTACATACAGTAAGGATTCTAAACCTTTATGAATACATCAGAGGTGAACAGGTAACTAAACCTACTGTAAGTTTCTCACTATTGGAGGGAACACTTACAGGAAACTATTTTATATTTTAATTTATTCAAAAGGCAGAGAGACACACCCTCCACTTTCTGGTTCACATCCCAAACACCTGCAAAGCTGGGACTGGGCCAGGCTAAAGTCAAAGGCTTGGAATTCAATGTGAGTCTCCCATGTGGGTGCCAGGGAGTCTAGAACTTGGGCCATCACCTACTCCCTCCCAGAGTGCACGTTAGCAAGAAGCTGGAATTGGAAGCAGAGCTAGGATTTGAACTCAAGCCCTCTAATATGGAATGCAGGCATCTTAAACAGAACCTGCCAAACACTCACTGCAAGAATGGGGAAAACCTGAAACAAACCCTATAACATTGGATCAGAATAGGTATAATCAATATAAATTCTTGTTTATTATTATTTTTGTATATGCAGGTAACTACTGAAGTGAATGTAGATTTGTGAGATACATGGATTAGTATACACACTTGAGGGTAGTTTAAAGAGTTCATGGAAATGCATGTCATGAAAAAACTATGCATAGATTTCATAAATTCTTTACACTAAAATAAGTTTATCTTTCACCTCCATTTTCCACACACTTTCTAAAATGCCTTAGTATACTTATCTGTGGTTTTTTTGTTCCATCTCCCAAGACGGCTGGGGAGCAGCCCATAATGAACATGCGTCCAGTGTCCAGATCTTCATTCCCTAATAAAAGATGCCAGGGCACCTCAGATACTTGATTCAAGTCTGGGGGTCAGAACGCACTCGCTAAGCCTGCTGCATCATGCAATGCCAAATGTCAGAAAGTGCTCACAAGGTGTGGGGCATTGCAGAAAACCACAGGAGAGAGCGGGAGCACTCTCAAAGGCCACAGCTGGGAAAACAGGAACAACAAAACAAACAGTGAGGGCCGGCGCCGCGGCTCACTAGGCTAATCCTCCACCTAGCGGCGCTGGCACACCGGGTTCTAGTCCCAGTTGGGGCATCGGATTCTGTCCCGGTTGCCCCTCTTCCAGGCCAGCTCTCTGCTGTGGCCAGGGAGTGCAGTGGAGGATGGCCCAAGTACTTGGGCCCTGCACCCATGGGAGATCAGGAGAAGCACCTGGCTCCTGGCTTCGGATCAGCGCGGTGCGCTGGCCGCAGCACGCCAGCTGCGGCGGCCATTGGAGGGTGAGCCAACGGCAAAAGGAAGACCTTTCTCTCTGTCTCTCTCTCTCTCACTGTCCACTCTGCCTGTAAAAAAAAAAAAAAAAAAAAAAAAAAACAGTGATATACTGGGAGACAACTCATAGAATACAGTAGTCACTCATAAGACCACACGGGTAAACAAGTAAATTCAACAGCTCTTCCTTATGGAAGAATTACAATGAATAAGCCTATAAAAAGCGAGGAAATTAGAAAATACTAAAGCAACACAGTAATCTTAATTGTTACAAAATGCATCCGTGAAAACTGCAATAAGTGGATGAGGATATGATCAGAATTAGATTATTTTCATAAACACAAAGTATCTCTCCCAAGATCATTATTGATGACAAAGGGAAAAATAGGAACTTTTTTGGAGGAGAACCCAGCAGGCCCTCCTCAATCTCAGGATCAAGGTTCCATCACCAGTAACAAAGCACATGGATCCCACGGTGTGAGGCTGCAGGAGGCACTGAGCAGCGCACCTCCTCTCCGTGGTACTCTCGTCAAGAGTCTGCTCCCTGCTCCTTTCAGTTCACATAGATTTTTAGTGGATTTTTTGTTGTTCTACCTCATAAGTTTATCCTCACATTATTGTCAATTATTATTAATAATTATTATTAATAATAATTATTATTGTTAACTTTAACCTTTGAATTGCTAACATAGTAACCTAGGTTTACCTGAAATTCCTCTTTTTCATAGTAAAAAAAAAGTCAGTGTTGAGGAATGTTGTTTTTAAACATTTACTTTTTTTAAAAAAATTACAGACATCTAATTGCATATATTTTGGGTGATTATGCAATGTTTTATTATGTGTATATATTGTGTAATGTCCAAGCCTGGTAAATATATTTACCCTTTAAAACATTTAACATTTCTTTATAGTGTGAACATATGCAGTCTTATCTTCTAGCACTTTTCTTTTTTAAAAATATTTATTTATTTCAGTGTCAGGTTTAACACAGAGGAAAATTCAAAGACGCACACACACACACACACACACACAGATCTTCCGTCTGTTGGTTCACTGCGCAGATGATCACAAGAGCCAGTGCTGGTCCAGGCTGAAGCTAGGAACCAGGAGCTTCCTCCAGGTCTCCCATGTGGGTGCAGGGGCCTAAGTACTTGGGCCATCTTGCAATGCTTTCCCAGGTGCGTTAGCAAGGAGTTGGATTGGAAGTGGAGCAACCAGAACTAAAACCAGTGCCTATATGGGATCCTGGCATTGTAGCCAGCAGCTTAACCAATGGAATAACTCCAGCCTCTGTCAACTAGCTCTTTTTCATAGAGAAATACACAGTACATTAACTTAATCTATAGTCACCCTACTGTGCTATAGAACCCTATAACTTCTTACTCCTATCTAGCTCTAACCTCGCATCTGTGTCAGCCTTTTCCTATACCTCCCTCTTCACTTCCCTCCCTGGATCCCATAACCGCCACTAAATTTTTAACTTGCAGCAGTTATGTTAAGCAGTTACTGATCACTATGATCATCTATGACCAATGCCAATTCAGTTAGACGTCAGGATCAGTAATGCTTAATACAGCTGTCGGGGGCACTCTCTGCCTCAGTCTGTCTCTTTCTCCCCTGCTTTCTCTATGGCAAGAACTGTCTCTCATTTCCTGTACCTCTTTCCTCTCCCTGTTCACCTTTGTTGAGAGAAACAACAGTGAAGAGCAGAACTCTAGTGCCTCCTGTGTGATGCTGGCAGAACTCTAGCTACACAGCTGTGCTGTGATCTGCATAACCCATTCTACTCTTCAGGCGACTGATTTCCTTCACCTGCGGAATGGAGATAACAGTATCCACCTCACAAAATCATTATGAAGACTCAATGAAATAATGAAATTAAAGCACCTAGAAAGAAGAATGGCTGGAACGCAACCAGTGCTTGGTAGCTACCAAAACTTATTTTATACTGAGACTCAGAACTAAGCTCCAGCATCATCATTTTGCATAAACTTTCTTATTTACGACACTGTCCTAAGATACTAAGCACTTGCTTATCATTCCTCACTCCTCTCCCACAACCACTCTCCCCTATTAAATATTTTCTTTGACAATGTGCGTTTCTTAAGAAAACATACTTTGTGTATACATGTATGATTTACATATGATCTGGTTGCTGCATTTTCAATGAAAGTAAAATACGTGTCACATATTCTAATTTTTAAAAAACGCTTGCACATTGAGATATTCCAACATCTTCTGTGGTTTTCAATTTGGATATCTCTTGGGGAACTTTTAAATAATATAAATCCCCATTCCAGATCAATTAATTCAGGAATAGGGGTTTAGACATAAATAATTTTTAAAAATCTTCAACTGAGTAGCTGAGTTGAGAACGACTAATCAAGTTCATTGCTTGTCATTGCTTCACGGCATGCCTCCAACACCATCCATTCATTCATTTATTTTTTATTTTTTATTTTTTATTTTTTCATGGATGCTTCCCTTTTTCCTACTCTCTGCTACTACATGGAATGTTTCAACAAGCATCCTCATATGTCCCTTTGTGGGCCTGGGGACGTTCTCTGAGTGGAATTTGGAGGTTGTTGAATCTGTGTATCTGTCTAAATAATGCCAGGTCCTCCCTAGGATGCATGCATTAGTTGATTCTTCCCATGATGAGTCCGTTATATTTTTATTCCTTTCATGAAAATCAAGATGTGCATCTTCTTTAGCGGAGAAGAGCTGTACACTTGGTTTAATGCTCTCATATCAGTATCTTTAAATTCTTTGTAATTCTATCTTTGAACTTGTGTCCTGTAATGAAGTCAGATGGGACAATGGAGTATGCATGCGAGCAGATGCGATGCACCCAACAGGAGCAGAGCCATCAGTGGTGGTTTAGGAGCAGCTCACATGGGCATAGACTCAGGCCTCTGTCCATGGCATACACACAGTAGTTGTCTCTGGGTGATTAAAGGTGTTTCAGAGACCCCAGAGTTCAGCCTGGCCCAAACTGATGGCAGTGATGGCAGAAGTGTCATTGGTTGTGGCAGGTAGAGACATGGGTCTGCAGAGATCTATCCCATTGCTAGGCAAGCACAAAACTGATTGGTTTTCTATAATTATAAATTGGTTTTCAGTTTCCAAAAATTTACACAAATTGAATCATATGACACTTGCCTGACTCCTTTGATCTAGAATTACTCTGAGATTCATCTGTATTGTCGTGTTTCAATAGTGCATAGTTTTTGTGTGTTTTGTTTTTACTGTTGTCTAATATCTTATTTTATGTGCAGACTACAATTTGTTTCTGCATTCACTTCTTGTTAGACATTGCGTTGCTTCCAATTTTTGGCTATTACAAATAAAGGTGTGATGTACATTTACATATAAGTCATTGTGTGTACCACTGTGTTTTGTTTTATCTTGGGTAAATATCTAAGAGTGGAAGCCTAAGCCATATGGCAGGTATGTTTAACTTAACAACCTGACAAATTAGTTTGCAAAATAGTTGAACCAGCTCACATCCCCTCCCCTCCAGCAATGTAGGACAGTTCCAGGTAGCCCATACCCTCCCTGAAGCTGGGGGTGGGCTCTCAGACCCTAATGAGCATCAGGTGTATCACATGATTGCTTTAATTCACATTTCATTGATAACTAGTGATACTGAGTACCTTTTCATGTGCTTATTTGCCATGAGTTGATCTTCTTTGGTGAACCGTATGTGCATATTTTTAGGATTGAATTTTAAGATTTTTAAAAATATATTCTGGTTAAAAGTCCTTTACCAATATGTGATCTGCAAACATTTTCTCCTAGTTTGTAGCTTGTTCTTAAAATGACTTTTAACCTGAAAAGTAATTACATCTGAAGGTTTTGAGGAAATAATTTTTATTTATTTATTTATTTTTTTACAGATAGAGTTAGACAGTGAGAGAGAGACAGAAAGGTCTTCCTTCTGTTGGTTCACCCCCCAAATGGTCCCAAATGTGCGATCCGAAGGCAGGAGCCAGGTGCTTCTCCTGGTTTCCCATGCGGGTGCAGGGCCCAAGCACTTGGGCCATCCTCCATTGCCCTCCCGGGCCACAGCAGAGAGCTGGACTGGAAGAGGAGCAGCCGGGACTAGAACCTGGCGCCCATATGGGATGCCGGTGCCACAGGCGGAAGATTAACCAAGTGAGCCACCACATCAGCCCCAAGGAAATCATTTTTAAAAAGATTTCCACCTGCTGTGTGAAGAATAGAGGGGAAGTGGGGAAAGTTGTAAGCGGTGAGCAGTGAGTCTTGTTATAAAGGAATGAGGCAATTGCACTGATTCAGGTATTAAACAGTGGTTTCTTTGGGCAACCTGCTAATGGAGGGGTGGAAAAATGTTGGGCTTTGATATAATTGGTGCTGGTGTTATGGGCTAGGATTTGGGCTAAATTAATTTTCCAGGTTCTTGCCTTTTACTTACAGAAATCCAAATAAGGCCCAAACATGGCATGCAATGTGATAAACTTTATTTACAAAGTAAGAAAAATACACAGGTCCATTAGGGAGAATGGGCCAAAGAACGGAAATTATCATACCCTGCTCTGCTCATCCTAAGTCCACGAGGAGGAGAGCATGAGCGTCCGTTCTTCCTAGCTTTTTATGCGCTTAGAAAAATGGGAGTGTTTATGTGGTACCACCCTCACGTCCTGGGTAAGAGGCGGTACTTCCTGGGGAGGGGTCCCTGATTGACAAGTAGATGAACATGGCAACACAGAGCGAAGGAGGTGTGGCTTCCAGCTCATGAACTTAAAATTATCTATCTAAGCTTTCCCACATCACTGGCATCCAAAGAGTGGCACAGTGGAAGCCATCCACTTCAGGCACACACAGTAATGAGAATAAAGGACATTAAAACTCAGTCATTAAAACTAAGGACATAAAACTATAGGACATTAAAGCTAACACTGCTTTATATCATCACCACGCATGTGTAATTTTAAATAATGCCAGTGCTAAAACACTCCTCCGTGAAGAAAATGTCTCTTAGTCTAAATTCTAAACAACTGTGGTTTCTTATTATTTTTTTCTAAAATTTATTTGAAAGAGTAACAGAGACAGAGAGATGAAAGAGACAGAAGGTGAGGGATAGAGAAAGGAAGTAGAGAGGGAGAGGGAGAGATAGAAAGATCTTCCATTCACTGGTTCATTTCCCCAAAACGGCCCCCATGACCGGAACAGGGCCAGGTGAAGCCAGGGGCCCAGGACTCCACGCACGTCTTTCATGTAGGTGGCAGGAGCCCAAGCACTTGGGCCATCCTCTGCTGGTTTCCCAGGTGCAATTAGCTTGGAGCTGGATTGGAAACAGAAGAGCCAGCACTCATATGGGAAGATGGTGTCTCAAAGAGTAGCTTGATCCATGTTGCCTCAGTTCCCATCCCCTTCTGATATTTAATAGCAAACATGTGAGCTATAATTTAGCATATCCGCAATTAAACACTGTGTGCTGCATGGATGTTGCTTCAGAGAACTCCCTGGTTACATGGTCAGCCATCCACACAGGTAGACTCTACTGCCCGCACTGATGAGAGCCTTTGTATGGCGTTTGGGAATCCCTGAGGCTTTCTTTAGGGACCCGACCCAGGTGGCACCACCTATACTGCAGGTAAGCTGCAGATTCAAAATTAGAGGAGCACAGTGGTTATAAAGATGGAGAGACAGTACTCAAACGACCTCAGTGCTCTCAAATAATGGGAACATTCAGAGATTTTGCGTTAAAGATTCCTGGGTTTTATTGTGAAATGAGATTTTTAGCTTTAAGACTCTTATGACAATGGATCTGATTCATATAAATTTACAAAATGTGTCCCTTAATCAGCCATGGAGAAATATTGACAAATCTCGCTCTACTCTATCAAATATGAATATGTAAAATCAATTGAGTCTAAGTCATTCAGAATCTTACAGAAATTGTGGCCCCAAAACTTCACTAATACAAAATGTAGATACATGAGTGCAATTTTTGTTTTTTTAACTAAAAATAATACATTCAAAAAGTGTTCATCCATTACTTTTATCCTTTTTATGTACTATAATTTTATTCTTTTTACTTTCTTGCAGTGTTCATTTTCTCTGGAATATTTTTGTATTTGAAGTTCAGTGAAAGAAACTAAACTATTGTCTGCATTTCTTCCTGGGGCATCATTATTACTATTTTTATTTCATGATTATTACTACAAGTAATGTTGTCATGTATGTGACAGATGTTTTAAAAAATCCACTATGAATGCCAAAGCCCAGGACACTACTAAGGTTAGGACCAACCATGTTACCAGTTGCTAAAACATGGTGGGCCAAGGTAAAGAGGTTTTCATCTGTTTGCATTATGTTGCTTTGTTTTTCATCGGAGCAACAGGAAGGATGGTGTTGTTACTTACAGATATGTGGGAGAAAAGCAGATACTTGGTTTGGGAAGTGATAGCTTCAAGCTGTGCATTAGAAAAATAAGGGCAAATATTAAGTCAGCCTCACATACCCCAACCAGTGATCGGATGGTGAGACCCAGGCTGTGCAGTATCAGCACGTGGTTGGTATTTAAAGACAAGAATGGTATGAAGTCACACAGGAGATGGGTATGCACCAAAAGATAAATTCTGAAGAGAACCCTAGGTTGCACCATCATGGAGAGATGATCCTGTCTGGGCTACCACAAAGCCACATTTTAATGAATGTTCACTGTGTACTCACGAAGAATGCACATGTGTGGTGATGCACTAAAATATCTGGAGTAAATTTTCACTTGTTTTTTCCATGGTAATCCTGTCTTGTTTATTTCTCTAACAGAGTTGTTTCCAAACAGCTTTAGATTTACCAAACAAAACAAAATAAAAAGCCTAAGAACAGAGTCCAGAGAGCTCCCATGTACTTCTGCCCAGGGTTTCCCCCTTTTAACTAATATAATACTGTGCATTTTAACATGGTACATGTGTTGCCATTAATAGGCCACTATCAACACATTATTATGAACTAGATAGTTTGCTTAGATTTCCTTCCTTTTCATTTTCATTTCTAGGACACTGTCCAAGAGCCCGCTGGCCATTCAATCATCAGGGCTCCTGTGGCTCCTCTGGACGGCGGTGGCTTCTCAGACCTGGGGCTGGAGCAATCGCTGGTCAGGTGCATTGTGGGACACTGCTCTATGAACATCCGCTTCATTCACGGAGGGTTGCAGGTGTTTTTGGAGGAAGAGCACATCATATCAACACGGCCCAGGACTTTTGCCATCGGCCTGGATCGTCTGGCTGGGGCAGCGTTCACCACGTGTCTCCACTGTACAGTAGCCATTTCCACTTCTCTCCATTCTGTACTCACTGGACGGTCACCATGTGCAGGTGCAGCGCAATCTTTCAGCGGTCAGTGTTACGTTTTCCCCTCTCTTATGGCAGAATATTTACAGAAAGTGTCTGGACTTGTTCCACATGGAAGATTTGCTCCCCCCCCCATTTATTAATTTATCCAATCAGTCACTTGTTTACATCAATATGGGTTCATGGACATTTATTTTATATTTCAGATGATAAACCATTTTTTTTTTATTTTGTTCTTTGAACCATTCATCTGTGGCCATTGGAAGCTGCTTGGCTCCTGTCTCCTTTTGACACAAACATATCAGTATGGCTATGCTTTTTTGTTTGTTTGTTTCTTTGGGAATTTTCCCTTTTTTAGCATTTACTTACTTTCCAACAGTACAAGATGCTCCAGGCTTAACTTATATATTTCCTGCCTCATCTTATAATAATTCATTTTTATAACAGTCCTGTTCCTTTTCTTGGAGAATGGTTTACAAATCACAGTCAAAGAACCAGGGATGACCATCGTTACTGGGGTGTGTCATTTGTTGCTTTCTGTATTTTTTATTTCTTGACAGGCAGAGTGGACAGTGAGAGAGAGAGAGACAGAGAGAAAGGTCTTCCTTTTCCATTGGTTCACCCTCCAATGGCTGCTGCGGCCAGCACACTGCGCTGATCCGAAGTCAGGAGCCAAGTGCTTCCTCTTGGTCTCCCATGTGGGTGCAGGGCCCAAGCACCTGGGCCATCCTCCACTGCACTCCCTGGCCACAGCAGAGAGCTGGACTGGAAGAGGGACAACCCGGGCGGAATCCGGCGCCCTGACCTGGACTAGAACCTGGGGTGCCGGCGCCGCAAGGTGGAGGATTAGCCTAGTGAGCCGCGGCACCGGCTTGCTGCTTCCTGTATTTTAAGGCCATTGGACAGCTGTAGTCAGAATGATTATGGTAACTTTTTTAAAAAAAGATTTAATTTTTTGAAAGGCAAATTTACAGAGAGAGAAGGAGAAGGAGAGACAGAGAGAGAGAGAGACGGAAAGAGAGAAAGAGAGATCATCCATCAACCTATTCATCCCCCAAGTAGCCACAACAAACAGACCCAGGCCAGGCTAAAGCCAGGAGCTTCTTCTGAGTCTCCCACATGGGTAGCAGGGGGCCATGCACTTGGGCCATCTTCCACTGCTTTCCCAGGCATGTTAGCAGGGAGCTGGATCAGAAATGGAGCAGCCAAGACTCCAACAGGTGCCTACATGGCATGCCAGTGTCGTATGTGGCAGTTTTACCTGCTTCACCACAATGCCAGTCCTTATTGTAATATCTCAGTCTGTTTTTTACTTCAAAGTTTCTTTTACATGTATAATTTAACCTTAAATTCTAAATTGCTATACCAGTTTTCTTCAATTTTTATTTTTCTACATACATTTTCTTTTTTTATATAGCTTCCTTTTTTAAAATTTTTATTAATACAAATAGAATGGATTTTATACATTCCATAGGTACAGTTCCAAGAAGACAACTTCCTTCACTCTCCTACCCCCCATCCCCAATGTCCTTCACTCCCTCCCTTCTCTTCATCAGTTTTTGTAGACATGATTTTGAATCCACTTTATATTCACAGCCTTCATTTGCCACTAATCATAATATTCAACAATCAAAAAGTAAGAAGACCTCTGTGGGGAGCAATCCGGACTGGACTGAGTTACTGGAATTAAGACTTATTCTATGCATCTGCTCTCCCACAATATGGCGCTGGGAGAGAAGTAAACAGCTTCCGCACAGCTGCCTCCAGTTCAACCAATAAACTGTAGGACTTGCTCCTGATTGGAGAGCAGCGTACTCGGCGTGTGGGCAGCCGAGTTGGGATTGGCGGAAGAGGACTATAAAGGAGGAGAGAGACGGCATGCACCAGGAACATCTATGGGGAACATCTAAGGGAACCCGTGCAGCCCCCGAGAAAGCCGGCCGGCGGTGTGCCGCTCCCCTGCGGAAGTGGGGAATGTGGCCAGGGGGAACTGCCCTTCCACGGAGGTGGAAGGGACAGTAGCCAACCCGGGAAGAACCAGCAGCAAACCCGGGGAGGGCCGAGCAGACGAAAGAACAGCGCAGGGTCCTGTGTCGTTCCTCCACGAAGAGGGGGAGCAACAACCATAGTTCCACAGGAGTATAAACAACAGATAAAAATGACAAGTATATCAGTAAGTACACTTCTTGTAGACAAGGCATTCATGGGTTTTCAAAAACACAGTCAAAAAGTTTCTCTTCTTAAATGACAGCTTTGAATTTTATGGTTTTTTGTATTCATGAAAACTTGGTATTTAGAGACTAATTTTTGACATTGTGTTCGAAATTTTCTGCTTACTTTATTTCCTTATACCTTCAACTTGTTTCTCAATCTTCTGGATAAGTTGTTCAAACCTGCATTAGCTGGTCTGAAAGTTACATATTCTGTTTTCAGTCTTCTTCTTGTTAACCCTAACTATTAAGATACACACTTCCATTTTGATTTTTCTTATCAATTTTTTAAATCTTAGTACAATCTGTTTTGTCATCTTAACCAAACTGAAGTCCAGACTCTTGGCTCCAGCTTGCTCCCCAGCTCCATGGCTGAGATAAATGGGAGATTGTTCTTTGGTCATGAGAGGTACTTTTGAGGGAGGCAGAGAGCAAAATAATTGCTGTATGGGGTATGTTAAACTTGCTGATCTATTGATGCATTTTGAATGGTTGCATTGCTTTGATGCTTCCAGACTGTTTTATAGCATATCAGTTATCTTTTGCTGCTTTACAAACAATGGTAAACAATGTTTTCTTAAGTATTCCAATGCTATGGTTTGCCTGGCTCGGCTGAGAGGCTGTCACTTTGGGTACTTCATGAAGCTGCAATCAAGTGGAGGTTGAGCAGGGACACAGGACTCCACAAGATTAGAAATCCATGATGGGTCCTTCACAAAGGCTGGCAGGAGATGTGGGCTGTTGGACATGGCTTCTCTATGTGACTTGGATTTCTCACAGGATGGTGGCTGGGTTCCATGAGGCAACATTCAAAGAGCTTTGGGACAAAGGTGATGGACTGATAGCCACATAGCCTGGAAAGCCCCAGTATGTCACTCCCACTACATTAAAGTCGTCCCACGGGGCTGGTGCTGTGGCGTAGTAGGCAAGTGCAGTGCCGACATCCCACATGGCATCAGTTCACATCCCAGCTGCTCTTCTTCCAATCCAGCTCTCTGCTAATGGCCTGGGAAAGCAGTAGAAGATGGCCCAAGTGCTTGCGCCCCTGCACCCATGTGGGAAACCTGGAAGAAGATCCTGGCTCTGGATGAGCTGAGCCCCGGCCCTTTTGACCATTTGGGGAGTGAACCACCTGATGGAAGACCTCTCTGTGTGTCTCTCTCTCACTCTGTAACTCTACCTCACAAGTAAACAACAAAAAAAATCTTTTTAAAAAAAGTGGTCACACAAGTCATTACAGACAAGGAAAGAACTGAAGATGGTCACCATTGGAAACTAATTTTCACATATACTTTGTGAATTATATCCCTGTTCTTTGACATTCATCAACATAGTATTCTTTCTGGGACCCCTATGAATGAAATGTTCTATGAATGAAAATGTCCATTGTTTCTCCCTAGCTAAGGAAATGAGTTCTGCTTTGCCCACCAGCTTTATTTTTGGCTACTAAAAATAAAAATCAGGAGATTATCTCTATTCATTCTCTACTGCAGCAGGGCATTCCATGTGTGCGCATGTTTAATATACTTGGTCCCTCTCTCCTCATAAAGCCATACACACATGCACAGACACGCCATGCAAATAGCCTAGAGTGGCTAGATACTTTAGTTTCACATTCTTTTTTTAAATTAACTAGACATAAAGCTGCTTGCACTAACAAGACATTCATCTTCATAAGTCAGATACTATTTAAACGAAGCACTTTCTTCTCAATCATGGGCATCGATCATCTTGAAGTAAGTATCCCATTCAATTACACTTCATCATGCCAGATAAAAATCACAGGAGCCCTAAAGCACATTGAGGCCTAGGAAAAGTAAGGTAAGGGCATAAGGAACTACTGCAAGCAATTTTCAATTTCTTGTTCGGTTAAGAGGAGATATAATTTGCTATAATCTCAGTGAATTAGAAACAGCTCCATGTTTTCACAGTGTAAAACCCTAGGTGGGTGTTTGGCACAGCAGCGAAGCTGCCACGCAGGATGCCCTTGTCCCTTACTGGGTTATTGAAGTGCTAGGTTTGAGTCCTGGCTCCACCTGATTCCAACTTCCTGCTGATGTTCACACGGTGGGGAGCAGGTATTGGCTCAATGGTTGGGTCCTTGCCACTCAGCTGGGGTGCCTGGATTGGGTTCCCAGCTCTCAGGGTTAGCCTGGCCTAGCCCCTACCCTTGCAGACACTGGGGGGAGTGGACATGTGCCCGGAAGCACTCCTTTTCTCTGATTCTCAAATAAGTAAAAATAAAAACATAAAAATATGAGATCCTAATCCTTAATAGAACTACTGCCTTTCCTGAAAGTATTAACTTATTCTTTGTTTTTGTATTTCTGCTGTCAAACATGTTTTGTTATATTTTAAAGCAATAAACACATATAAGATACTATGGCATATTCTCAGAGAGTTCTAAATGTCTTCTTACATAAGCGGCTGAGCTCACAGGGGTATAAATTCTATTTGGAATATCTATACTGCATTACACAGATACAGAATCTGACAAATTTAGTCAAGAATTTGAGCAAAACCTTGTTTTGCAACATTAATGTTAAAGGACATGAACGGAGAAGTCACAAAGAATAAATACAGACAACCAATGAATGTGGAAAAAAATTCCACTGTGTAATTATGAAAAAGCAGATTCAAGGGCCGGCACCGTGGCTCACTTGGTTAATCCTCCGCCTGCGGCACCGGCATCTGATATGGGCACCAGGTTCTAGTCCCGGCTGCTCCTCTTCCAGTCCAGCTCTTTGCTGGGGCCTAGGAGTGCAGTGGAGGATGGCCCAAGTGCTTGGGCCCCTGCATCCACATGGGAGACTGGGAGAAGCACCAGGCTCCTGGCTTCGGATTGGAACAGCCGTGGCGGCCATTTGGGGAGTGAACCAACGGAAGGAAGACCTTTCTCTCTGTCTCTCTCTCTCACTGTCTATAACTCTACCTGCCAAATAAATAACAAAGAAAAAGAAAAAGCAGATTCAAACAAAAAAAAAAACACATTTTCTGTTCCAGATTGTCAAATTTTAATTAAATTGAATTAAATAAATGTAAGTGATGTGTAAAGGAACAACTAGACAAAAACACCTCAAGACTGGCTCTAGAAGTTTAAAATATACATTTTTTACATTATCTCTTAATTTGTAATTTGGACAAAATTCATTTAAGCAGAAAAAAAAAACCTAACAGTTGAAAGGATGTCTGAAATACAGCAAGTTACCAAAGTGAGGTGAGAAGCTCTCTCCTTCACTTTTTCCCCCCAAATTTGCTGGTATTCTACTCAATAATCTAATCTTTTAGTTTGAAATGATCTCACTAAGTATAACCATTAATAGTTCAGTTACTAAATGTGACTATGTCTGAATAGCTACTCCTTAGGAGAGGGATCAGCCAACTCTTCGTACAAAGGGTTAGAGAGTAAATGTCTTAGTCTTTAGGAGCCATAAAGTCTACTCACCTGTCACTGCACTATGTGGAAACAGTCACAGACAAAAACTAAATGAACAGCTGCAGCTCTGTTCCTGTAGCATTGTGCTATGAAAGCAGTCAGTGGGCCACCTCTGGCCTGCGGGCTGCAGATTTCTGAGCTCAGTCTGCAATGCACCTACATGTTCTCCTTTCTTCAGAGTGTGGAGCATTTTTCTTTATTCTTTTGAAAAAGACATTGAGAAACCTGGGGCACAGGTGAGGGACGGGAGGATTTGGAAGCAAACATAATCAAATCTATGCTGCAAAAGAATGGCAGCCTACCAGAGGGTCTGCAAGTGGTTTGCGACCCAGCCTCTGCAGGGTTTTCTACTCTGACCCATAACTTGAAAATATCTAGACACTGGGTCACACCAAGAAAAACATCCTTTACTGGTGATAATGATAGTCGGTTCTTTCAGAATCCTTTTAGTCACTCATGAGATGTCCCCCGCCCCCGGTGTGTATTTACTGAGCAGCTGAATATAGAGTATATCAAAACTTAGCAGGGGGCCAGGCACTGTGGCTTGGTGGGTGGGCCGCTGCCTGCAGTGCCAGTTCAAGTCCCGCCTGCTCCACTTTCCAATCCAGCTTTCTGCTATGGCCTTGGAGGGCAGGGGAGGATGGCCCAAGTCTTTAGGCCCCTGCACCCGTGTGGGAGACCCCCAGGGGAAAGCGCCTGGTTCCTGGCTTTGGATCAGCTCAACTCTGGCTGTTGGGGCCATCTGGATAGTGAACCAGCGAATGGAAGACCTCTCTCTCTCTCTCTCTCCCTCCCTCCCTCCCTCCCTCCCCCTCTGCTTCTCTGTGGCTCTGCCTTTAGAATAAATAAATAAAATCTTAAAAAAAACTTAGCAGGGCCATAGCAGAGAAGAAAAATCAGAGAAGGTAAGCACAAAACTTTTGCAAAGGAAAACACAGCTGAGAGTCTGAAATAAAGCATTAAAGAGGAAACATTGGAATGCCGATGTAGCCTCAGAATCCCGGCTGTGGAAATTTCACTCACCCAGGTAGAAAGAGCCAACCCTCTGATGAAAGACTTGTGGTTCGGGTCAGCAGCTTTCCTCCCCCCACCTTTTTCTGTGTCCCTCTAGAAGCTGCACTGACCCCCTCCCCCCCAATCTCCGTCTTTGGGGGCAAAGATGAAGTCAATGGGCGCACCCCAATCAGAAGTCCCTGACCGGTGAGCCAGTGATTTAGCTGCGATGGGTATTTCTGAGAAGGTCATCATTTCCTTCCATCTTCGAGAGTGATTGACTCAACAAGGAGTTCATATTGCACCAAACACTTTCAGAAATGATTCATGTTAATGGTGTGTCTCGGGGGATTGATGCTAAATAGAAGCTACAACTAAAGCTTAAAAAATGATTTAGCAATAGGAAAGCCCACAGACCACAGTCCACGTAGGCACAGCGGATGGTAAACATCCAAGAATAAATACAACAAAAAGTCATAAAATCGGATAGACAATAAATCTGACAGTTCAAGACCTTTTGGGGCTTGAATCATAAAAAATAAAATTACTTACTCAGGCATTCCTAGCTTTATTTATTTATTTTTTATTTTCCACCACACATCTTTTACAGGGCAATGAACTGAAGACAGTTTCATATTTCTGACATGTTAGTGTGGTTTACAAAGGTGGTTGCTGCAAAAAATAAAATCAAATGGGCATCCTGAAGAAATGCCACTCCCCCCTTTGGGTCCATAATACTGATCACTCCTTGAAAGGGGAGGTCGTGGCGAATTCATCCACGAAATCAGACTTGAAGCTTTTATAGTCTTCCCACGGCAGCCACAAAAACGTAACAAAAAAGGGAACCAATATATCCAAATCATTCTAGGTTTTTATCTCCCTACAGCCCTTTTATCTTCCAAAGGGGTCATAATTGGGTTTGTAGAGTCTATGTTAGAAAATCAAAGAGCGGAAAGAATCATAATGTTTTAGATGAATCGAAGAGAGGGAAAAATAAAAGATAGGAACCTAAATGACATGTCAAAAATACTTTTTCTTCAAATATAAAATGCTTCCTTTGGAAAAGCTCCTAATAAAAGATTTTAAAATGGGATCATTTAAATGTATCTTTAAATAAAGAAGAATAAAAGAAGAAGACTTACACGTTTCTTTTGAAGACTTGCTTTCTATCTTAACTATTCATTGAAAATTCAAACAATAGCCACCACCATTTGGAAGGCATTGTGTTAATACTTTTATAGCATTTGACAATGAACAAGATGGGATTCCATGCTCAAGCTTTGGTCTAGAAACCCCCTCAGCGGAGAGATGACACCTTGGCTATGTAAAAGAATATGACCTTGGCTGTTTCAGTTCTTCCCGCCTTTGCTTCTTCTTATACAGAACTCTAAATAAGCTCATGTTACTTTTTTGTTTTATCTCTTCTCCTGTTTTCCCTACTAGAGATTAAAGTTCTTGTTAATAGGCCCTGGTGTGTGCCACAGTGGATTAAGTCACTGCTGCTTGCAATGCCAGCATCCCATATCAGATCTCTGGTTCTAGGCCCTGTGGCTTTGCTTCCAAGGCAGCTTCCTGCTGACAGACTTAGGATGGCAGAAGAGGATGGCTGAGGTGTTTGGGTCCCTGCCACCCAAGAGGAAGAACAAGTTGGACTTCCTGGCTCCTGGCTTCAGTCTGCCCCAGATCTGCAGCCACTTGCGGAGCAAACCAGTGGGTGGGACATCCCTCTCTCTCTGTCTCTCCCTCTATATCACTCTGCCTTTCAAATAAATAATGCATTTTTTAAGGAATTTATTAATACATTAGATTCTCAAGTTCACAGTCAATGCATGATAATTATAACACAATTCTCATGTTAATGTGATAGTAATACAGAAAGAACAAATTCAATGCAGTTCAAAGATAAAATCCCAAGAATGTAATGATACTTCCCTTCCCCTTCCTACTTCTCTTTCTAATAAATATTTCTAAAAAGAAAAATTCTTATTAAAATATTCAAGATACATTGATTGCCTACTTTGTGTTGGAATCTGTTCAACAATGGCTAAGGCATGCTCCTGCCACTACACAGCTTATAACTGAGTAAGAAGGATATTAAGCAAGATTTTCACAATGAGTTATTTCATTAATTATTTATGAAGACAACAAAAGTGATTGCCTCATGGGTTGATCTTACATACATTCTTGGTACCCACACTGTTAGAGTGTACCTCTGGAAAAAAAAAGTGAATGAAGTTGTCAGTTACATGACAAGATGATTTTTAGATGTTTTCTTAGATTAACTAGTCTAGACTATGCATATCCTCCATGGACATGAAAAGTGGATTTGGCAGAGGTGAAAACTAATATTATTTTAATTTATAAAGCAGACACACAGACACACATAAATGACCAGAAATATGGTATAGCTTCAATATTAAAATATAATCAGGAAACAATTAGGGAAAAAATACATAAAAACAGAACCTTAGGGAGGCTTTTTAAAAAGGTTGAGAAGCATTGGTCTAGGCAATCGCTGCTGGCTAAGATTCCGTTTGTGCTTACTCATTCTACTCATTCTATCCAACCTTCTCAGGCCCTTTACCCTGTCATTGGAAGGTCTAGCATCAGAAACTCTTTCAAGCCAAAACTGTTTCCCTTTTGACGCTGCTTTGCCAAGTCTCAGATGCAGGGCTCATCAGAAATGCAGGCTACAGTTGAAGACAACTTCAGAGTTTGGGGTCCCTGGATTCAAAGAGAGCTCATTCATTTTATCAGTTCACAAATCTTCAATGGGCAAAAATAATAAGAGCAACATTTACTGGGCAGTTACCGTATTCGGGGTCCGTGCTAAGTCCTTTAGGTGCATTATCTCATTTAGTCGTCAAAACTCTGTCACGAGTACTATTCCCACCCCCACTGAACAGATGATAAAACTAGGGCTTGCACTGGTCAAATGTAATGCTCACACGAAATGGGATTGAAAGTAAGGCCACCTGATAATAAACCCTGTTGCCCTAACCTTCTTAGGTTAGTACCCACTACAAGCTAAAGTACATTTATAAGCATCATTTGTAAGATGATTTCTTGGGGAAATGCAAACTGAACTCTAAATGCTGACTTGCTTTAAAAAAAAATCTCAAAATGTGAACTACCAGCAAATTTAAGATGCTAAGTATTTTTTCTGGGTTCCTTTGGTGAATTAAAGTTAGCCACCAGCTCTTTGGTTCTGTGAAATTCATTTATTCATCCCATTGACTGTGTGTGTTGGGCACTGTGGTGCTTTGATTGAGGAAATACAGGGAGAATGATGTTGTGCAGCTCTGGGTCCTGGCTTGGAGAAGACTGGTAGCTTCTGCTACAATTCTCTTGGAATCGGGATGCCATGTTATGAGGAAGTCAAATCAGACACATGAAGAAGCCCACATAGAAAACTGAGACCCCCACTAACAGCCCCAAGTGTCAGCAGCTTGCTAACAATATCTTGTCCACCATGTCAATGAGGCCAGCATGCAAGTGCATAACCCAGACTGAGGTGATCAGCCAAACTTGCACCATGCGACATAGGGCTAAGTTGTCTCTGCTGTTGAGCCTGGCTCAGACAGCAAAGCTGTGGGCACATAAATAATCAGTTTGGGGCCACAGTTAATCAAAACAGTATCTCATGGCAAAGTGGAGTGACCAGTCAGGCAACGATGACTTCCACAAATAAAACCGGGTCAATTATCCTCATGCCAAGTCCTGAAGCTGAAATTTCCAGAGATGAGAGTTTGACTACCCTTTATCTATTCACCAGACAGAAAGGTTTTAAGTAGATTACTTCAACAGGAATTCTTTCTAGAAACCCAAGCAGGAGGAGCTTTGGGTTATCAAGGCAGCCATTATAAGCAGTGACCACCTTGATGTTGCCATAGTGAGCAGAACTGGGTTAGGTTGAATCTAGTTAAGACACTACAACTTTGTATATATACATATATATATGTATATTTTTTGACAGGCAGAGTGGACAGTGAGAGAGAGAGAGACAGAGAGAAAGGTCTTCCTTTGCCATTGGTTCACCCTCCAATGGCCGCCACGGCCGGGGTGCTGCAGCCGGCGCACCGCGCTGATCAGATGGCAGGAGCCAGGTACTTCTCCTGGTCTCCCATGGGGTGCAGGGCCCAAGCACTTGGGCCATCCTCCACTGCACTCCCTGGCCACAGCAGAGAGCTGGCCTGGAAGAGGGGCAACTGGGACAGAATCCGGCGCCCCGACCGGGACTAGAACCCAGTGTGCTGGCACTGCAAGGCGGAGGATTAGCCTAGTGAGCCGAAGGGGAACTTTGGAAACAATCATTTCAGAATAATTTATGCTAATGGTGAGAAAATAAATCATTTTACTGTACAGTGACATTTTCTCCAGGTTCAACACTTTTGAAGTACACTTTAAAAATGATTTAGCTGCAATTATAAGCCTTTGGACCCTTTCTCCACTTTGGTATCTAAAGTTTGGTTTCTTTATTTTTGCTGTTGTTCGTTTTTGCCAGCAAACAGCTTTTATTTAGTTTCTTCTGATTGTGTTGGTACGTCTCTATAACTAGGTTACAAACTTTTAAAAATCTTTATACATTTTTGTCTTTTTTAAGTTTATTTTTATTATATATATATAGGAAGAGAAAATATTTCATGCATTCCATAGGTACAGTTATCTAAAATTTTAAGAAGAAAAGTTAATCTTAGGAACACATTTTCTGCTTTTCAAAAAACTATAATTGACTGTGACCACTGTAAGAGGATACTCCAAAAATTTGTGGAAAATAAAATTAGATGATACATTTATTACATTTATTTTGGCACAAAAAATTTGAAATCCACACATTTGAGAGATCTTGAAAACTTTGTCCATGGAAAATATGTATTATAAAAAACTATGCATAATTTTCAAATTGTTTTGCTCCAAAATAAACTTCCATTTTTATTCCATTTTCCCATAAAACTTTAAAATATCCTCATGTACAAATTCATCCTTGAACTGAAGACCAAAAATATTTATCACTAATACATAAATTCCCCTTTCCTTAAACAATGCAAAATTTATAATTCAACATATTTTTTCTATTTTTCCTTGTGATTCCAGGACATTTTAAGCTTGGTCAAAGCTCATCTCTCCTTACTAGTCACCCTGTCTCCTGGTAATAGTTCCAGAATTGAGTTTTCAATTCATTAAGCAAGCAATTTCATTGTCCTGTTGCCCATTCTTTTTGGTCATCCTATATTTAAGCTGCCTGCAAGGCTTTCCATCGCCTTTAGAAGCATTTCCCAAAATATGGAAAAAAAAACAAATTTTTTAACATGCATAGTTTTAAATTTTATGCCAATGTTCTGAATCAGAATGCCAAGGAGCATGGCCCTGTGATCAGCATTTTTGCCAGTTCTGGTGATAGGAACGCATACTGCAGCTTATTGCCACTGCCTTTGAATTCAAGTTCAGATCTCCTAATGTTCCATGCTCCCCAGACCTAGGCGCCACCTTCCACCCTGCCACCTGTCAACATCTCCTTCCAACCCTTAAGGAGCACCTCAAGTTTTCTGGATTGTTCCTGCTTCCACGGCATCAAAGCTATACATCCTCTGCTGGGAAGTTTCTCCCGGCCTGACACTCCTGCAACACTGCCACTGGTCCAGTAAGAAGAGACTCACACAGTCCTCATGGCAAAGTCTGCCTTGGTTGTGCCCCAGCCCCACTTTCAGTCCCTACATCAGGACCTTTCCTTCCATACTCCATGGTTCCCTAGTACTGCCTCAAAGCCCTGGAAATGCTGAAGCAGGATCCTATTCTACAGTCTTTCTCATTAACCTAGAAAAACCTTGAAGGGCTGCCTTGTTATTCACTTATTTTTTCCACTCTGGCATATAATTTGACCTCAAAAAAACATGCTGCATGAATAAATGAATAAACAAATGTGCCCACGAAGTGTGTTATGTATATGTGCAATGGCCTCTAATTACAGTGTAAGGTCAAATTAAAAGTCAGATTCTGCCTGCTCTGTCCCCCACTGCTCTACACAGAGCACAATAACCACAAGCAAACTAGTGCGTCAGCCCAACTGCCCGCCTTGCGTGCCCTCTCCTTGAAACAACAGCACCTCTAATTTATGAACTGCCACTTTGGACTAACTCCTATTTCAGTTCAAATGACTCAACGGTTATTTGAATAGCTCTGTAAGAGTTCAAGCCTTTTTAAAAAATGATGCCGTATCTCATAAAACGATAGTTGATATGGTTATAAATTTCAGGAGTGAGACCTAGGCTCTTCGTGCAGTCACATGAGTTCAGGGCACATTGCAGCCATGGCGCTTCGTTCCTTGCAGGGGGAGGCTCCCACTCTCTGCTAATTATCAGGCCACATTAGAATCTCTTCCTCTTACAAAAAGGGCTTTGACTGCTTTTGAATAAGGCACTTCAAAGTCTACCTTTCATAAGATTTTTCAAATCTCAGCCCGTTGAGATTGTCACAGCTTGACATGCTTGTGCGTTTGTCAGACTTTCTGGAAGCCTGCTTCCAGCCCTGGACCAGGGATAAGCTGAACTATCTTAAGGAGAAAAAAAAGAAGACAGCACACTGTCACAAAATAAGCAGAAATCACTCTGTTGGGTCCAGGAACTTTAAATGTACATGTTTTCCCAAGATACCAGAAGCCACGTTCTATAACCAGATGAGAGGTCTCTGGGCGACGCAGTACCAGGTCCCAAATAAAGCAGCTTGGTGGAAGTGTTTCAAGGTCATGGAAGAAACAATGAGATCTTAAATAAGAATTTGCAAAGGTGTAAACAGCACTTAGTAAAGACAACTTAGGATGGTGTAGTATCCAGAGGTCACTTGCAGTGAGGGGCCATTAGCACCCCAGACATTGAATGCCGAGGAGACAGGGCGGTGATTGAAACCCAGGAGATATGGCCTTCCACAGAGGGACTCTATCAACCCGTGGTCATGCAGCAAGGAGATAGGCACAGAAATAAATACTTCAATATCATTCTCCTCCCCTCCTGCAAATTTTAGCCTGAGTTTCTCATTGATTGCACTTAAAGCCAGAAAGCAAGGAAGTCCTCTGGCTTGCTTGGAAGATGCCTCCATGGAGAAGGTACAGATTGACTTCCAGGGCCCACGGTGGAGACATCCAGCCTAGAGAGTCACATGGAAGTTGAAACTTATCATAGGACAGTGGAATTTCCTTTGAGCTTGCTGAACAAATGAATATTCACCATATTTGGTACATGCATAGTGTAATAAAGCAGAATTAACTGATCCTTAGCGATTTATATTTTTCAGCTTCAGGTTCTGGAAAGGTTTTGAGAATGTGAATCAATGATACTATATGGATGCTGTGAAATACTTGAAGGAAGCAATAATAATTTTTTTTTAATTTAACAGGTAGATATAGACAGTGATATAGACAGTGAGAGAGAGACAGAAAGAAAGGTCTTCCTTTCCGTTGGTTCACTCCCCAAATGGCCGCTATGGCCAGCGCTGCACCAATCTGAAGCCAGGAGCCAGGTGCTTCTTCTTGGTCTCCCATACGGGTGCAGGGCCCAAGGACCTGGGCCATCCTCCACTGCACTCCTGGGCCACAGCAGAGAGCTGGACTGGAAGAGGAGCAACTGGGATAGAACTGGCACCCATATGGAATGCTGGCGCCACAAGTGGAGGATTAACCAAGTGAGCCACGGCACCAGCCCCGCAATAATAGAAATTTAACTTGACAATTGTCTGAGAGTGGACAGTATCAATCTAAATGCCAACTTTGCAAATGAAATTTTTAAAAAAGATGCAAAATCTGCAATAATCCTCCTACCTCATATATCTAGACATGGTTTTGGTAGAGATTGCTGATTAGTTTTTCATATGTTCTCAGTTAATAGTAGTGTTAGACATTAGATTTTTTTACCTTATTTCAGCCAATAGCTATCTATAGTTTGAAAGGGATATGTTATGGGTTGAACAGGATTTTATAGCCCAAACTCATGTAAAAGTTTAAACTCCAAAGTCTTGTGTTAACAGTTAATGGATTACTGCTAATCATTTAGGGATTAAGGGGTATAAGAAGGTAGGCTTGATCTAATTATGTCATCTGAATGACAGGCCTGGTGGGAGATCTTTAGGTCACTGGAGACTTGCCCCGGAAGGTAGTTTTCATAAGAAGGTTTGTTATTTAAGCCAAGTGAGCTCCCTGTGTCTCTCTCCTTCTGGGATCACCACATGTTTGTTTATCTACACATACTTCACCACTGCTAGCCTCCATCAGACACCAGACTATTGGGGCCATCTGACATTGGACTATGAACCTCCAAAATTGTAAATCAAAACAAATCTCTTCTTCCCTATGTGGATCCTCTCAGGAAGTTTAGTTAGAGTAATGGGAAACAGACTGACACAGGAGATTAACACTTGTGTTGTCCATGCCATAGTCTAAAGAGGACAGGCTTGGAAGAGCCATCAACATCTGGACTGTGTGGGGACAAGGACAGAGGAAAAGTAGAGAAAGGAAGCTAAAGGAAAGGAAGGGCATCATAGAGGGTACGTAATTGTATACCATGTTGTCTGAGCAGGTGTCATGCTAAGCTTTTACATACCTTGCCTCATATGACTCCTGCATAAATTCTGCAAAGTAGGTACTATTAGCATCATTTTTCCAGATGACGTAAATAAAGTTTAAGGAAACTTAGTAACTTGCCTGAGGTTACAGATGCAGTAAATGGTGAGAGAGAATGAGGATTCCAAAGCCTGCGCCTTATTTTCTCTGAGATCTATGACATCCTCTTTTTCCTTCAGTCATCAATTCACTGCTTTCAATAAAGGAAGACATCTATTGAATACTGACTGTAACCTAAGCTTGTACGAAGGTCAGAGTCTACGAGGGTAAAGAAAGAAGACCTCGTATCTTAGAAGCTAGCAATGTGCAGAAGACTTTAATCCACGTGTGTTCTCTGAGAACACAATGGCAAAGCCTGTCTGTTACAGACCAGACAGGAAAAGATTAGGAATCTGTATACTTCTTAGATCAGAGTTTGGTGCAGGGAACGAGTGGAGGCAGAAGAGGAAGACCTGTATAATAGTCATCATAAGCCAGGCCACACTACAATTACAGCAGCAAAAATCGTGTGGGCTTCACAAGGCAGAGACTGATTTTCAGTGGTCAGAGTTCACTGTGGGTCTGGACGACTGGAGGATCCCAGCAGGAGCCCTCCTGTGAGCAGTCGAGAGGACTTCATCACCCACACAAAACCTCCTTTCCTGGCACCAGGGCAGCAGATGCATGAGGTGAGAATAATTCATGGGGTTTCTCCTGACCTAGCTTGGAAACAAGATACACCACTAGCATTTTACTGGCCAGATGTAGGTAATGGCATCCAATGACAAACAGGATGCTGAGAAGAGCAGAGCTATTTATTGGGGAACCCCAGGGAAACTGACGATAGTACTCAGTAACAAATGCACACCGACTGCTTGACTCTTTCTGAGATTATAGGATAGACTACAGCACTGTCGTGCCAACACCGTTCTTTATGATGGGTCTGGTTTCATTGTGGAAGATCCCTGATGCAGGTGCCAATGAAATCCAGAGGAGGGAAAACGTGAATGTGGCCTCCATTTCTATCCCAGCTAGACAGCAGGGCTCTTCTTGAGAAACAACTCTTACAGTTTAGAACAGGCTGAGAGATGTGTTTGTTTTGCTTCCTGACTGCCATCAGAAATCTGTGGGACCTCCTTGCCAGCAAAGATTTTATCTTCAAAGGTGGTATTTCAAAAGATGGTTCTGCTTTGGTCAAACTGCCCTGAAAAGAAAAACTCCAAAAGTTGCAATTCCCAAATCAGACACATTAAAGGTTTGAACACACTAATTAGTTCTTAGTCGATACACTGTAAGGTTACCCTGAAATTATTGCCAAATTGCATACAAAAAAGCATGCTTGGAACTGAGGGGGGTAATTGAGAATTGGAGAAATTAAACTCATTATTCCATATACTTCTATTGTGACTCAATTCTGTTTTCATTGCCCCCTTTTGAACCTTTTCTGTCTGTTGTGCTCCCGAGCTGATTAATGGAATTTAATATTAGGTTCTTTTATTTTTTTTCAGTTGCAGGTGTTATTTGGTCTTGCACAAAAGGAGGAAGATAGTTAGCAATCTATGGGGTAGGCATTGATGGCACAATTGAGACACCGCCATACCATATAGGAGTGCCCGGGTTCAAGCCCCAGCCACTATTCTGATCCACTTTTCTGCCAAGGCACATCCTGGGAGGCAGCAGATGAAGGCTCAAGTGCTTGTGGGAGACCTAGATTGAGTTCCCGGCTTGGTCTGGGCTTGGCTGTTGTATCTGGTGAGTTAACCAGTGAATGGAAAATAATCTCTCTGCCCATCTCTGTCTCTGTCTCTGCCTTCCAACAAACAAAAATATAAAAAGCAAAACAAAACCAAAATCTACACAAAGAGTTTTTGATGATGTTTAACAAAATGCTCCTTCCTGAGACTCTGGGTAGAGAAAAATGGTGAGATTTGGAGTTTTGACTATGGGATTGAATGTACTACAAGCAATGGACAAGAGGCTAAGTAGGGATAAAAACAGCACTAAACCAGGAATCTGGAGACTGGACCCAAGTTTCAGCTGTTCTGCAAATACTCTGTCACCTCCGGCTGCTCATTTGATCTGGAGAACACTATTCTATGTGACACAGATTCTTTCTTCAAGATCGAAGCACTCACTACCTAATCTCATAGGAGCAGGCCTAGTAGCTCTCTTCAGCTGTAACCCCCTTTAAGACGGCCTCAGCTGAAATGAACTACTTCACCTAGGGAAGTTCATGCCCAGTGGCTGGTCGCTGAAGGAGCCCTACCCAATTGCTTCAACTTTGGATGTCCCAAAAAAGACATTTTACCTCCGGAGGCCTCCCTGGGAATATCTGAGGCCATTGTTAAGAACACACCGCAGGCTGGTGCCATGGCTCAATAGGCTAATCCTCTGCCTTGCGGCGCCGGCACACCAGGTTCTGGTCCCGGTCGGGGCGCCGGATTCTGTCCCAGTTGCCCCTCTTTCAGGCCAGCTCTCTGCTGTGGCCCAGGAGGGCAGTGGAGGATGGCCCAAGTGCTTGGGCCCTGCACCCCATGGGAGACCAGGAGAAGCACCTGGCTCCTGCCTTCAGATCAGCGCAGTGCGCCGGCTGCAGTGCACCAGCCACGGCGGCCATTGGAGGGTGAACCAATGGCAAAAAGGAAGACCTTTCTCTCTGTCTCTCTCTTTCACTGTCCACTCTGCCTGTCAAAAATAAAAAGAAAAAGAAAAAAAGAACACACCGCAGCTCAGATTCTAACTGCTCAATTCTACTGCCCTCTTCTCCCTTGCAGAGGGGTGACTCCCAAGAACACTGTCTACCACACACCTTCCTCACCAATCCCCACCCTCACATCTCCTTCCTGGACAATCTCATGTGTGATTGTACAACCAAGTTGAGTCCGTAAGCTAGGATTCATTTTCCTCTCCCAATTAGAAAAGAAAATCTTTGAGGGAGTTGTGAGCTGGAGGCCTATGGATGGGAATGAGAAGTATTTTGAGTCGGAAACTGTACATGAAGTTTTGTAGTAAGTGTGGAGGGGTGCTGTCCTGGGAAAACATGTCTCAGTGGATTGTCTCAAGTGCTTTTCACCCCAACAGGGTAGAGGTTGTTACTAAGAGAAGATGTCTTGCAGGTACTGTGATTGTGATAACTCCAGAATTCCACAAGGCACAAAGGGGTATCTTCAAAAGTCTGCTCTCTGGGCGTCTACCATACCAAGATTAGAGTTAGCTCATATTACTAAGCTGAGGTATACCCTCACAAAAAAATGAATGCATTCCAACAGTGTTCTAGAAATACTCTTCTAATCTTAAATGCAGATGGCACATTGCACTGTGTCCTCAGGTGGAAGAAGGAGGGCTCTACTCTCTCACCCTAATTATCTCCTAAAAGTCCTAACTCCTGATGTCATCCCATTGGGAATGGAATTGTTGCTGTATGAACTCAGTCTGTAATGGTTAATAATAACCATTGCCTTTTACATGTGTATGATAGGTGGCCAATTCAGTCTCTATCTCATTGCCCCCATTTAATCACCTGAACAACATCACGAGGAAAGCCAAGTAGGTACAGCTCCATGTGACAGATGAGGAAACTGAGGTTTGGAGTAGAAGATTTATCCAAGACTTCATATTAGAGTTCTAGCCTCCAGTATTTCCCAAACTTTAATGACAGACAAGGGAAAAATAGCCCCACCTAAATGGTAGCACATGACAACTGGAGCTATATAATTCCACACTGCAACCAGAGAGATCATTTCAAAATGTGCATCAGATCATACATCTCTCCTACTCTCAGCTTTCCAGTGCTTTCTGTAACCCTCAACACAACTCTCAAAGCTTTCTCTGGCCTACAGTCTTCCACAGGATCAGCCCCCTGCCTGCCTCTCTGAGTTCATCCTGTCCCATTGTGGCAATCCTGGGTCTGCATTTCCTTCTGACCACAAAACCCCGAGGCTGAGTAGTGGTTGCCCTCTTCCAATGGACTCTCAAGATGTTTTAAATCTCTAGTTTTTCTATATCCTTGTAACTTTTTTCTAGTCTGTTTCCATCAGTCAAGTGACAGAATTTCCAGCAATAATTGTAATATTTCATTTCCTCCCTATCAATCATTGGTGATTCTTGTATACATTTTAAAGCTATACCGTTAGGTTCATACACATTCATGACAGCAGTCTATATACTTAGTGGAGTGCTCTTTTGGTGACAATTTGGTGTCTGTTTTTGATCCTAGCAATTGGTTTTCTTCAAAATTTATTTTTGTGTTAGCACAGTGACGTTAATTCTCTTTCAATTATTATTTTCCAACTATATCTTCTTCTACTCTCTTATTTGCCTAATCCTTAACTCCATTCTAGCCTTTACCTCTTTTCTGGAGGTTCTGAATTTTCCTCCACTTATGCACTCAGATTCTAAGAACGAGATCTCCCATCAGCACCTTAGGCTATCATGTAAGAGGTTATTGAGACTTCTGTAAGCATAGCCACATGACCATCAGGCAGCATGATGGTGTATCAGTTTGCTTTCATTCATACAGTGAAATTCCCAAGACAAGCTCTACTCATGAAAGAAACAGGTCAATTTAGCTCACAGTTTTGGAGGTTCCAGTCCAAGATCAGGCTGCCGGATTGCTTTGCGTCTGGCGAGGGTAGCAGATAGCAATGGCACATTCCTGCAGAGGAAAGATCACATGGTCATCCAGGAAGCAGAGGTAATGGCTGAGCCCAACACAGGCTGTTACAACAAATTCTCCTGTGAGAGGTTTTTCTGAGAGCACACCACCGATGACCTAAGCCCTCACATCCTAAAGCTTCCCCCACGTCCCCGTAGTGCTCCCTTTAACACATGGGCCTTTGGGGCACTCAAACTAACATCCAATCCTCAGAAGTCAGGTGCAGTGGAAAGACTGGGTCAGCTTCCTACAGCCCTCGAAATACTCGTTATGATTTGGATTTGGCTTTTTTCACTTTTTGAAAACATGTCTTCAGGAGTGGGCATTTAGCCAAATGGTTTACATGCTAGTAAGATGCCATACCCCATTAGACTGCCTGGGTTCAACACCTGTTTCTGACTTCTGACTCTGATTCCAGTCTTCTTCTGCTAATATAGAACCTAGAAAGAACAATGATGGCTGAAGTAATTGGGTTTTTGTCACTCATATGGGAAACCTGGATTGAGTTCCAGCTTTTAGTTTGCGCTTTGGCCCAGACTCAGCCATAGCAGGCATTCTGAGAGTGATCCAGGAAATGGGAGAATATTTCTTTCTCTCTCTCACTCGCTCTCTCTCTCTCTCCCTCCCTCCCTCCCTCCTTCTCTCTTTTACTCTCAAATAAAAAAAATCTCTTAAAAAGTATCTATAATTACTATTCATAGAATTTGGAGGTGACTGTATTTTTCGAGTCTACAAGATAGTAGAGACTAAATCTCTAAGATATGCAATAGCAATTATGACAGATAAACACAGAGTTCCTAGGCCTGTAAGGGAAAATGATATCTTAAGCTTTTTCTTCCATAAAACCAATGTTTTCCAGCATGCAGATTCCATAAGCAGCTCCTTCCTCCATCCGTTAGAGCTGGAGAACAGGCTAGAATATGAATATCACCCTCAGGGTCATAATAAAACTTAAGAGTAAAGGTCTTTAAATAGTTTTATTTCCTCAGTTTAGGGGCTAGAGAAGTACAACATTTGATGATTCTATCTCTGACCTCAAGAGTCTATCTCAAGTCTTGCATCAATAACATTCACATGCTATGTTATGAGAAAACAGTATTTAAAAAAAGAGAGGAAAGCAACAAAGACAGAGAGAAGGCAGAAACTGTGGTAAAAGAAAAGCTGTTGGATAGCAAAAAATAATTTACCATAAAGTTGAAAAATGTGTATGTAGCTGGGAACCTAAATTTAAACTCAATGATTCTATAAACTGAAAATCAGCCTGCCCTGCTATGTTGATTCAAATTTTCCTAATCTAACTGCTTCAATTTATTGTTCACTAATTAGATAGTATTGTTGTCCAGGATAAAGAAATCACCACCCCGTAATTACTTCACTGTAAAACGTAACGAGCATCCAAACAGTGACACATACTGTAAAAATCACAGCACAATAAATAGAACACTGTTTTCCAACAATAACCCAGCAGTGAATTCTGCTAGTGTATTTCTTCGTGAAACATGTTTATGTGATAGTCTTCCAATTTTATGGTGGAAGTTTATCACCATAAGGTGCATTTCATGACAGCCGAATAACTACATTCAGTTAGGCTTGTCACCATGTGCCTTCCGTATCAAGACACATGCTGATTGTATCAAATACTGTTGACTGTCTTAGTGCTGCGAATAGAAAAGATGATTACACTGTTCTGTGTAGATATGATTCAATATTATTCACATTTCAAGAAACTGAAGGTCAAGGTTGTCTAACAACATTAGAAAGATTGGGTGCTGAAAGCTTCTTAATGCAGTGATGATTCACTAATAGGCAGATGTCAGGTGCACCTTAATGTGCGGATGATTCTTTATATAAACAGGTGGGATAGAGGTATATGCACACCAAATCATTGTGTGTGGTTGAGTGGGGACATTGGTTATTAATTTGCCTTCTTGAAAATAAATCAAAATACTGCTTTAAATATCCCCTTTCATTTAATGATTTCTTCCAAAGGATTAGACTGGAGTATAAGAGATACAGAATTTCTTTGAAGGATTTATTTCTTTATTTGAAAAGCAGAGCAACAGAGAAAGAGAGAGAGACACATGCAGAGAGGGAAAGAGACCTTTCATTCTCTGGTTCACTACCTAAATGTGCACAATGGCCAGGTCTGGGCCAAGCCAAAGCCAGGAGTCAGGAGCCAGGAGCCAGGAGCTCCTTCCAGGCTGCCCATGTGGATGGCAGAAACCCAAGTACCTGGCACATCCTTTGCAGCCTTCCTGGTGACATTAACAGGAAGCTGGGTCAGTCAGAGTAGCTGGGGACTTGAATTGTCATTCTTACAGGAGATGCTCACGTTGCAAGCAGTAGCTTAACCCTCCCTAACACTGGTCCCAGGATCTGAAATTTCACCTCTGTCCTACACAGAATGATCCGGTGATGACTTCTGCAGATGATGACTCTGCCTGACACCTTGGCATTCACCCGTGTTTCTGATCTTAGCACAGCCACTGTTGACTTGACTCTTACCCAGTATATGGACTCTGCAAAGCATAGCTTCATTAGTCTAGACAATTCAGCCTAACTCTCTAAAATAACGAAGGTTATTATCAAGATAATCATATTTGAAATTTATTTATATTCTATTTTCTGTTATGGTCTTGGCCCAGCTGTGCAACTGATATAAATTCTATGATCCTAGAAATTTAATTTCTCCAAATCTTATTTTGAGGTTTAATATGCAGTAACCTGTGATCTTGTTTGGATCTTAAAATTCTTTAATAATCATGTTGTATAGGTCAAAATAAAAAATTATTCACAAGGATGATTTTCACAATAGCCTATTTTCTACCAATTCTTCCTTCATTAAACATACCCATATCTAACTTAAAATATAATAAAGTTACATTTCAGTGATTTTACTTAATGTGCTATTAATTTCAGACATTGAGCAACTATCCACACTGAAGTGAATTACAGGTTGGATGAGGATATTGGAAACTCTGTTGGCATAACAGTTATGTCATAGGAACGTTGCACTGGTTCTAAAGAGTCAAAATCTGATATAATTAACAACAACCATGTGTGGGCCATTTGATCATAATGCTTTAAGGGATGTTAGAAATTCTCTAGTACATGACCTTTTCTAAGCACTGCCTACAAGATGTCCTGGCAAAGACTCATTAGGTGTAGCCAAGGGGCAAAACAAGAGGAGCTGAACCTGCAGTCACAGCAGGAGAGATGCTGGAACCAGGCTCAGGTGGAGGTGACAGGAGAGAGTATTTAGAAATCCAGCCCTCCCCCGTAGCTGGTGATGAGAGAGCATCCTCAGAGAGAGAAATGACAAACTCTTCCAGCAGCTGGACCGTTTTGGGGGAAGCAAAGAGAGGAAAACAATGGAAGGTCCAGGCTCTTGGCCGATTACCATTGGTACAGTCTGTTCTGCATGGTAAGGCCTCAACCAGTGCTATAGTCTCTGGCAGGAGGGTGAAAACAAACACCATAAGGCAGCAAAGAGACAAGTGTGACAGGGCTGTGGGCTGGGTTGGACAATAAATTGTATCACTCAAGGGAACCAGCTCCAGGAAGCTGGGTCTAGGAGGAAGGCGGTGGTAGAAAGGAGTTAATGAAATCACCTCTGATCCACAAAGGAAAAAAAAAAATGGAGGGCTGTGGAAGAAAGAGCAAGCTGGGCTCATATAATTACGGAGGCCGAGAAGTTCCAGACTCTGCACGTGGAAGGCTGAGCATCTAGGGACCCTGATGGTGTGGTTCCAGTCTCACGACAGGTAAGGCAAAGACCAGAAAAAGCTGATACTTCATTTCTAGTCCAAAGGCCCCAGTTCAAGGACAGTCAGGAAAGGAGAATTCCCTCCTTGTCACAGGAGGCTCAGACTTTTTGTTCTGATCAGACCTTGGACTTATTGGATGAGATCCACCCACATGAAGAGGGGCAACCTGGGGCCAGCATTGTGGTATAGCAGGTAAAGCTGCCACCTGTGACCCCAGCATCCCATATGGATGCAAATTCCTGTCCCTGCTGCTCCACTTTCAGTTCAGCTCTGTGCTAATGGCCTGGGGAAAATCAGCAGAAAATGGCCAAAGTATTTGGGCCCATGTCACCAGCATGGGAGACCCAGATAAAGTCCCTGGCTCCTGGCTTCAGCCTAGCCCATCACTGGCTGTTGTGGCCATCTGGGGAGTGAACCAACAGATGGAGGATATCTCTCTCTTCCTCCCTCCCACCTTTCCTCCTTTTAACTCTGACTTTCACAATAATTAAATAAATAAATGGTTTTTTGTTTGTTTGTTTGTTTTTTAAAAAAGAGCCATCTGCTTCCCCGACCCAATCTACTAATTCAGATATAACCTGATCCAGAAGCCCCCTTACAGGCACACTCAGATTCTTGTTTCACTAAATATCTGGGAACCCTGTAACCCAGTCAAGTAGACACATAAAGACAGCCATCACGTGGAACAACTAAATTTTTCTCCAAAGTATGCTGTTCAATAGAGTTTTTCAAATCAGATGTTTCTGTGGCATCCTGTGGGCTTCTGTCTGCTTGCCTCTCCAGGGATTAAAAACATGAGTGTTCATGCATTGCTCAATAAAGTAGCTAGAGCCTATGAAGATGAGCTGAATGGCTGAAATGAGAGGTCACTCGCCTCAACCTCCAGGAACCACCACCTGAAATAAGGGACAAGATGGATCACCTTCATGTGCCTGTCCTTGGTACTCATTGCCCTCGTCAGAAGTGTCAAAATCTCAGTCAGCCTCAACATGGCTCCCTGGTTAGGAACTGGAACATATTCATGAATTACATGAATTCTTCAGTCATTTTTTTTTTTTTTTGACAGGCAGAGTAGACAGTGAGAGAGAGAGACAAAAGTCTTCCTTTTTCCATTGGTTCACCCTCCAATGGCCACCACAGCTGGCACGCTGCGGCTGGTGCACTGCATTGATCTAAAGCCAGGAGCCAGGTGCGTCTCCTGGTCTCCCACGTGGGTGTAGGGCCCAAGCACTTGGGCCATCCTCCACTGCACTCCCAGGCCACAGCAAAGAGCTGGACAGGTAGAGCAGCAACCAGGACAGAATCCGGCGCCCCGACCAGGACTAGAACCCGGTGTGCCGGCGCCCCAGGCGAAGGATTAGCCTAGTGAGCCGCGGCGCCGGCCCTTCAATCATTTTTAACAACCACTTTCTTTTATAATTTTGATGTTCTCACTTGTAAAATTAGAGGTTATTTTGGTGTATGATATTTTATACATTTTTATAATTTGGAAATAAGAATTTTTAAATATTTAGATATGAGAATATAGTAGTGACGAGAAATATAACAAATTGTTCTATTTAGCACCTATTATCATATTAACCAGTTTTGGATAATTAACTGGAATATACAGATTAATAATTTTCTACCTTGACAATTAAATCAATCCAAGAGCCCATGAGAGTATTTTAGGCATGGAAA
Source organism: Oryctolagus cuniculus (assembly GCF_964237555.1). Taxonomy (NCBI): domain Eukaryota; kingdom Metazoa; phylum Chordata; class Mammalia; order Lagomorpha; family Leporidae; genus Oryctolagus; species Oryctolagus cuniculus. Next base: position 160,766,814 of record NC_091435.1, on the reverse strand, counting down.
GCCAAGGCACTCTGGCAAAAAAAAAAAAAAAAAAAAAAAAAAAAAAAAACCTAAATGAAAGATCTCTGTGAGTGAGATCCCAGTGGAAAGAACAGGCCATCAAAGAAGGATGTACCTTTCTCTGAAGGGAGGAGAGATCTTCCACTCTGACTATGGCCTTGTCGAAATAAGGTCGAAGTCAGCAAACTCAAAAGGCTTCCATAGCCTTGGCAACTAGGGAGATTACTGATGCCATAAACAAGAGTGTCAAATTGTTAAGTCAACAACAGGAGTCACTGTGCACTTACTCCTCATGTAAGATCTCTGTCCTTAATGTATTGTTCAATGTGAAATAATGCTATAACTAGTACTGAAACAGTATTTTACACTTTATGTTCTGTGTGGGTGCAAACTGATAAATCTTTACTTAATATATACTAAATTGATCTTATGTATATAAAGATAATTGAAAATGAATCTTGATGTGAATGGAAGGGGAGAGGGAGCGGGAGATGGGAGGGGTGCAGGCGGGAGGGAAGTTAATGGGCGGGGAGCCATTGTAATCCATAAACTGTACTTTGGAAATTTATATTTACTAAATAAAAGTTAAAAAAATCTAAAACCTTGGAGTCAGTGCTCCCAAAGCATGAGCATTCATTATAAAATGTGATGGGAAACATACTATTTGTGCAGAGAGTACAAGAGAAGTCACTCCCACGTTCTGAGCGACAAATACTTGCAGATCATAACTCATTACCCATTGTTGAAGAAGGGTCATTTGGCGGAGGAAAGAGAGAGAAAAACAGGGTGGAAGAAAGGAAGGAAAAGGAAGCAAAATGAAGATAGAGAGATGAACAGAGGTGATCTCATAGTCAGTCAGCCACAAGCAATCCTAGTGCTTTCCAGAGGGCAGTCCATCAGCTGACCTGCATTGTGGACTCCAAATGCCACTGCCCATTGACAGAGCCCTGATGATCTAACCCTTAGCGTTTTCATTACACCCAGGTATCCATCTTGCCTCCATGGGGTCAGAGGCTTAACCAGAACTGTTCCTGCTCTTTAGCTCTGTGGCCTCAAGTTAACGCACCGGGAGCTGCTGCTTGCGGGGAAGATGCTCCCAGGAACATCAGGGACTAAACTTTCCATGTTTAGGACACCAACAGGTAACCTTTGATTTACTCTTCCATTTCCTGTGACAATTTGTGATTACTGGCAGCTGGATGATCATTCTCCAACATTAATACAGGGAAGAAACCACTGTTTCCAACCTCATCTCCTCTTCTTCCGGTCCATGCACACCTCCCTAAAGTCAGTGCAACGTGTGGCCAGGATAGAGCACAGCACGGTTCGGTCTCACCATGAGTCCCCCCAGGCCAGTCAGCTGAAGCTGAACTCACAAGAGTGGAGTGGAGCTGCCCCAGGTGTCTCAGCACAGGCAATCCCTGACAACTGCACGAGCAGAGCCAAGATGGGCATAACCTCCAGCCGAGAAGTAGGTGCAGTGGGACTAGTGAGCCACTTGGCCAGCCTGCAGATTTTCAAAGAATACATAAGGCTTCAAGCCACTGAGTTTTCTGGTTGTTTGTTACTCACCATTACTGCAGTAATAACTAACTGATACACTGTCTTTGTCCTATCACTTGTATTGTCAACTGTTTAATGTAACTCTTAAGTTGATTCCTCTTTAAATTTTTCAAAAATTTATTTTAAAGGAAGTGACAGAGAGGTAGAGGGAGAAGAAAGAGACAGAGAGCTATCTCTTACTGATTTACTTCCCAAATGCCTGCAAGGGCTGGAGCTAGGCCAGGCCAAAGCCATGAGTCTAGAACTCAATCCAAGTCTCCCAAGTCAGTGGCAAATATTGAACTACTTGAGCTATCACCTGCTGCTTCCTAGGGTGTTCATTAGCTGGAGGCTGGAATCAGAAGCAGAGCTGAGACTCAAACCCAGGCACTCAAGTATGGGGCATGGGTGTTCCAGGTGGTGTCTTAACCATCACACTAAATGCCCGCTCTTCCAATTGATTCTTGACACTTCAGTTAATAATAGTAGCAATACCCTATTTTTGAATGCTTTCTACATGCCAGACACAGGGTGTGAGTTTTATTCATTGATCCAACAAATAGAGATCTAATGTGTCTACGTCCCAAACACTGAGTTACATGTTAGGGATGCAGTCACCAGAGAGACAGAGGCCCAGCCAATACAAGTTTATAGTCTAGTTGGGAAGAGAGGTTAATGAAATCATCTTACTAATGTATTAAAGCTACCATCTGGAGCCACGAAGAGAAATGATAGGGAGATAGCAGGGCTTAGAGATTTATCTGAATTGAATAGGAGGAAATGAGGACTTTTCTGAAAAAGTGGCATTTGGGAGCAAAGGGCAGAGTGATGCAAGCAGAAGATATAAGAAATGCACAGGGTCGTAAGGCCCGAGAGAGCCGCGCTCACCGAACAAAGCTGAAGGGCTAGTGTGGCCAGAATTTCAGGAGCGTTAAGACGAGCGGAGATGTGGGCCAGACCTGGGCCATGCCCTCGTGGAGCTTTTTGGCCTTTATTCTTACCATTCAGACCTGGAAGGGATTTCTCATTCAATAGTCATGACTCCATCAGCAGGGAGGGAATTTTAGATGTCCATTTCTCAGAAAAGGAAACCGAGGGAGGGAAGCCAAGCAATTTGGCCAAATTTGCATTAATAAGTAACAGTCCAGAGCCAGGATGCAAGCATCCATCTACACATCTATGGCCCTTGATATTTCTATTAATGTCCACAGAGCAAGGTGTGTATTATGCTCTGTTGTGTCTAACTCCACCCCTCCAGCCAGGTCCTTAACAGAGACCTCACAGGGCAAATATCCCAGGTGGTGAGTTGAGCAGATGTGGGTACAAAGACTGAATGACCTTGAGCCATCCATTTAATTTTCCTAGAGCTCAGTGATTCTGTTTACTTAAACTTAATAAAGGGATAATGATGCGTCTCCTCCAGCATGAACACAGGGACGCATAACCAAAGGCCCTACAATTATACCGCGGACAAGGAATAATTGCTGGTTGTTGTTCTGATGACCAGAGATTTCATAAAGGAATATGGACCTAATGTTTACTAACTACCATTATCATCAAAGGGCAACCAGCCTATCGACACTCCTAAGTCCAAAAATGGCACTGATGTTGAACTTTATTGAGGATTAAGCAGCTCAGTCAGTAAGATGCCCTGCTAATTTACCAATCCACATCCAACCCTGGAAAAGGCTTTGCATCTGTGGTCTTATGATTTGCACATGTACCCCATCCATCAGCCTGCCCCAGCATCTGCCCACAGGGCAAGGGGACATCTCCAAAGCTTCTGCCAAGGTTGGAAGCCTCAGACTCCATCTAACTCCAGGAATATACAAGCCTCCAGCCTCCTCATCATTTCTCTGTCTTTCCTTCGAGCTTTCAACCTTGCTTCCTTATCTCCCTGGTTTGGATCAAAAAGCCCACGTTTATTTCCATGTCATGGCATTGGGAAGGGCATACAGCAACGTATACAACACATTTAGTAACTGACCAGTAGAAAAGGAAAACCAACGCCAAGCAGTTGAAACCAATAGAATAGCCTTTCAACAGCAGGTGCAGTTTTTGGTCCCTACAGGGCTGCTCTAGTGATAAATGAGTGCTGGCTTTGGAAACCCATAGAGTATAATGGTGAAGAGCAGTCCTCCGCATTTAGACAAACACTATTTATTCTATTTACAAGCCATGTGACTTTAGGCAAGTTACTAAACGTCTCTGAACCTGTTTGTCTGTAAAATGGAGCAATAACCACCATGTGCTTTTTTTTTTTTTTTTTTTACTGTTAATTTGTTTAGGGAGCAATTGAGATAGTGTATATAACATTCTTCATAGATTTCCTGACAGGCTGTATGTTCAATACACTGTAGTAATTGTCACTCCCAAATACCACTGACACCTCTATGGCAATAGACAGCAGAGGGCCCCAGCAGTCAGTGTGTTTAATTATTCAGGCAAAGAAATGCAATGTCAAGGTTTAAACTAATCTGAAGAAGGTTCCTCTCCCAGGGTCTTACCAGCTGCTCAGCCCCACCCTGTCATTGCCTTGTAGTTCCCCCCTTAATAAATATCGTCCCTTGAAGATACACAATGAAATTAAAAGTCTGTTTTGGTACAAAAATGTTTAAAACTCTACAGAGTTTCTTTTTCATAATTCACATTTCCAAGAACTTTTTGAACATCCATTACAAATCCTTTCACTATTTATCCTCAGAGGAGATTTAAAACAATCAAATTTAATTTCTCTAATGAAAGGTATAACATACTGAAGACATTAGGGGGAAACTATGAAGTTGCTATTTTTGTAAGTTAATATTTAACCAATTATCAGCTAATAAAACAGTCTGTTGAAGTCCAGTAGCTAACCAGACCAGAAAAAGTCAGGGTGAGTCAGTAGAAGTTATTATTTTTAAATTATTTGTTTGTTTTAATATTCTCTTTCACAAATTCCTTTCATATTAGCCATGAACATAATGAGCCTAGATTTTCCTAACACCCACTTCATTTCTCAAAATTGGCTTCCCTTGCTATCACATTTCCCTTCTGTTAACACAGTCATTTCAGAGACTCAAAGTGATGGTGGAGGGGACAGCACAAGGTAGTTTCTGACTCCTGGTTTTGGCTTGACCTACCAAGCCATTGTGGGCATTTGGGGAGTGAACCAGCAGTTAGAAGATGTCTCTATCTCTTCCTCTCTATCACTCCATTGTTCAAATTAATACATCTTTGAACATGGGAGGGGGAGGAGAATGGTCCAAGCAGACTAGCCCCTTCTTCCAAACACAAACCATCCCTGCTTGTACCTCTGACTCTGTGTCCCTGACAATCCCCATGATCTGTTCTTGCATTGCTTGCTTTCAGGGATCAACAATCTGATAGGATACAGGGTAGATATATAGCCCTTCTCCCTAAATAACCTGATGTTTCAAACAGTTCTTAAAGGCTGGCCTCCAAACATCTCAGCTCCACCATCTTCAGCACAGTGATGCTCGCTCAAATGAGAATTCTCTGTCCAAGAACCTGGAGTCATGATACATGTAGCACTCTCCTCCCTCACAGAGCTAGGATAGGATTCACCACCCATCCTATATGGGAAATGGCCCACAAAACCATCAGCTGCCCTGCAAAAGCTCATTATCACTCATATCTAGGCACAGAAATAAAACACCAGAAACCCTTGTGCCCTCATTCACATGATCCAAATGCACTTTAAGACCTGGTCCACTGTGTGTGTCAATTTAAAAGCCCCCAACATGTAAAGCAAGGGAGCAATGAAGCAAGGGCTGTAAAAAGGAGGACCATTTCTGATGGTCCTCTACTGCTCCCTAGGTTCATGGGATCTGAGGAAGGTCTGAAAATCCAAGGTGTCCAAATCTAGTCAGGGAGCCTTCCTGGCACCATGTTGCTTGGCATTCTGCAAATTTCAATAAAGAATAAAAAGAATGGGAAAAAATAAAAAATAAGTTCACAGACTACTTTTATAATAGAAAATTTATTCAATAAATATAAATTTCAAAAGTATAACTTTTGGATTATAGTGGTTCTTCCCTCCATAACCACCCTCCCACCTGCAAACCATCCCATCTCCTACTCCCTCTCCCATCCCATTCTTCATTAAGATTCATTTTTAATTATTTTTGTATACAGAAAATAAACTCTATACTGAGCAAAGATTTCAACAGTTTGCACCCACACAGACACACAAAGTATAAAGTACTGTTTCAAGATTAGTTTTAACGTTAATTCTCATAGTACAGCACATTAAAGACAAAGATCCTACATGAGGAGCAAGTGCACAGTGACTCCTGTTGTTGATTTACCAATTGACACTCTTATTTATGACATCAGTAATCACCTGAGGCCCTTGTCATGAGCTGCCAAGGCTATGGAAGCCTTTTGAGTTCCCCAACTCTGATCTTATTTAGACAAGGCCCTAATCAAAGTGGAAGTTCTCTCCTCCCTTCAGAGAGAGATACCTCCTTCTTTGATGGTCCCTTCTTTCCACTGGCATCTCATTCACAGAGATCTTTCATTTAGGTCATTTTTTCCACAGTGTCTTGGATTTTCATGCCTGAGATACTCTCATAGACTTTTTAGCCAGATCCGAATGCCTTAAGGGCTGATTCTGAGGTCAGAGTGCTGTTCAGGGCATTTGTCATTCTATGTGTCTGCTGTGTACCCCACTTCCCATGTTGGATCATTCCCTCCTTTTAAATACTGTTAATTATTATTAGCAGACACTGTCTTATTTTTGTGATCCCTTTGACACTTAATCCTATCCTTATGATCAGTTATGAACTTAAACTGATCAATTTAACTACTTTTAAGTTGGAGCCATATTTCTATTTCTGCAATGAGTGGTTCAATTCAGGGAGAATAGCACTGATTTATATTCTGAGTACCACAAGCAAGCAGATTACAGTATCATCTAACAATATAGTTATTATTTTAGGGAATTCCTTAATTAAAAAAAACACCAGTACCTAGGGAGGCTGTGTCTCTGTGAAATGCATTCTTTTGCTCATTCATTTAATAAATATTTACTGAGCAACTGCCAAAAGCCAGGCACACATTCTAGGTGCATGAAAAATAGAGTCAAAAATAGTATCTGCATTAATTCAAACCATATCTAGCAATTTAAGTCATCAGGAGAACAATGCATTTCATGTGAAATGAACTTTTAGATACCCTTTGTCTTCAACCCCTATGTGAGGAATCATTGAATTTTGAATCTGTCTTTCTTCTCCAAATAAGATGCAACATGATGGAAAACGATACAGGCATGGGGTTAGAACCCTTGTGTTCTGTGTCTGGCCTGGCTCAGAGCTCACAGTGTGACTGGGTTCTACCCCTTCTCCAAGCAGAGGGAATGCAGGGAAATCTCAGCTCCAGGAGTGTTTAAGTCACCTGCTCTCCTGTAGTATGCCAGCTCCGCTACTCTTCTGTGGAGCCAGAACAGCATCACTGGGGATTTTTTTGTTGTTCTCATCCTGATTTTGTTTCACTGCATCAGGGCATGTAAACATTAGGCTTCCTTCAACAATTTGGACATCCTTGATGAACAACTAAGTCTGGCCACTCAAAGATGCTTTCCTTGGGACAAAAGTGGTCGAGGACCAAGGAGCCTTATATATTGCCCCATCTCTGGGGTTTGCAAATGTCTCTAGGGCTCCTTTCTGTCTCTCCAAGATCCAGCACTCTTCATTTGCTCACATGCCCTCTCGAGCAGCACCCCAGACTTGAGGACCTCCACAAGGAAAATTCTAGAACCACAACCATCCTCAGCATTCTTTTGAGGATGCTGGAATTGACAAGAAATTAAACCACTCTTCTCACACTGCTGCTCCCTGGAACCACTGGGAGACCTTTCAGAAAGTACCAGTTCCCTGGACCCAACCCAGAGTTTCCAAATCAATTGGCAAAAGTGGTGTCCGTGTGGAATGAGTAGTTATAAAAAGGCCCTAGCTGATTCCAGTGTGCAACTGTAAGCAAGGTTTCAGTGTCACATCAATCGAACTGGGGTAGTGATGTTGTTGTCTTGGCTAGAGGAGAAGTCTTCACCTGCGGCATGGCCTATGTCTGGGAGTTTTGGACTTGCCATGAGGGCTGGCATCCTGGACAGGTAACCTGGACAGACACAGGGGTCCATGGTTGGATGGGTTCTGTGATTGCTTTAATGATCTGTTGTTAAGCATCTTGAAATTCCTGGCAATTTTGCAATTTTGAACAGGGAGTGCTGCATTTTCATTTTGTACTAGACCCTGAAAATTTGTAACTTATCCTGTTTCTCCCATTCTGGGGCTAGACTTCCCCAAAAGGCATTCAGACTCTCATTTCTTATCCTGCAATGTGGATTGTAGCACTGGGTTTTCTTGCCGTTCAGAACTGAGCTGTCCCTGGAGGATGAACTATTTCTCCCTTTCTCTACATTCTCACCTTGCCCATAACTTAAAGCATCCCTCTTCCTGGAGGAACACTGCCAGTGCTCACCCGTTCAAGGCCCTACCCAGGCCCTGTCAGGTGGTCCTCTCTGCTCAGCTTGCCTTGAATGCCACAGCAGGGAATGATGCTCCCCACCACCTGCTGGGGACTGGTATAGTGGCAGCAGGTACAGGCTGTGAATGCCACTTCTACCACACAAGAGCGACACAACCTTGGGCACCTTGCTCAACTACCTGTGCCTCAGTATTCTTACTAGTAAGGAGATTGTCCTAATAGTATAAATGTCAAGGGCTATTGTAAAGGACAGGGTCACCTGGGCAGAGTGGGAATCCAGGCTGTTGCCCTCATCACTGAGCCACGCTGCTGGGCATGCTGGGAAAGTTCCCTGTGTCAGAACAGCCAGCCTCAGGGATTACATTTCCCCATTAATATTGTATGTGTTGAACCTTAATGTGCACAGGGGAATGTGTGGGTTAGCAGCATAAAATGAGATGCGGGGAAGGGGCAAGAGAAGGGAAGAAGAAAGCTCAGGCGGTGCTTCCCTGGTCTGAAAGGTGCCTGCTGGCTTGGCTGGGTGGGAGACCACAGGCAGGCAGAATGGTGGGGAAGGCAGGTCACACAGGGGTCTTGGCTCCAGACAATGACCACCCCCCCATAGCCACACTGTTTGCTAATATGGAGGAAAATGAACAGAACTGTCCCCATGCTGTCAGCCCTCTGGATTTATTGATACTATAGGGAATTTGAAGAAATAGAGACATTACTATGGCTTTGGGGTTCGTTGTTTCAAAAGAAATGTTTGAATTGTCCTATTTGACAAAAATGAAAGAAAATAGCCTTGACAGTCAGAATGGCTATTTCTTACATTGAAAGGCAGGAAAAGGAAAGATAAAGGAGGGAATAAAATTGGTTTTTATTCCAGAGTTTTTCGATTAATGATATAGAACACCAATGATTTTGGTGGGAAAGTATGATATAATAAACAAAAGTACCCACACCTAATAACAGAACAACCTTTGTTATTAGCTTGATAGCTTTGCCCTACAAATATCATCAGAGTAGCTGGCCAGAGTAATATTGGAATGTATTAAAAATATATATTTCCCTACTACCAATAGTGTGGGACAACTTGGGTCAGGTCCCATTACTGAACACACCTCATATTGTTTTCTAAATTTTCAACAACTATTCAAATAGAAGCCAGAAAAGAAAAATTGCCTCTTGCTGTAAAGCCTTAAAACACACAAAAAGGCACCATATTGCCACTTTAGGGACACATTTGTTCCCTGCTGTTGCTATTTTATATGTCATTTCAGTCCTGCAGTTAGCTATAAAGCAAATCTTTTCTTTTTCTAGAGAGGAATAAGAGCTGCCTGAAGGGAAACAAGAATGGGAAGCATCCTTAAAATGACTGATTTACAATTGGCAAGGAGACACAATATGAAAATTACAGCTTTCTCATTCTAAAGGTGGGGTCCTCAGCTCTTGCTCTAAAGATATCCCCAGGGGGCCCTCTATTGGCCCAAGAAAGAGGCTGTCACAGAGGGACTATCTGGGTTTTCAGAAGATATAGGGAAAGGTGAGATTGTGTAAATGTGTGTGTGTGTGTGCATATGTATGTCTGTGCTTGTGCATGCACGGGTGTGCGTACGTGTTGAAGGAGGGGTATTGAGTGGTTAGGGGTTTAGCTCATTAGGGGGTAGGTGGAATTAAAAGGAAACTGAAAAAAGTTAGTACACACCACAGATCATGATGCAACAGAAGCTGTGTAGTCTAACCATAAGTTTGAAACTCAGGTACTACAAGTTGTAATCCCTATTCTGACAGTGATGTATGGTGTACCCTTAGGCTACACCCATAACTGTGCTTTGACCCTAACTTTTCATTTCTAATAAGGAAAATAACACCCACTGAAGAGGTACACACTTATTTGTGCTGTCCAAGGGACACAGGGGATCACTGGTAAAAGGCTGGAGATAAGCCAAAGATTCTTCACCTGTCAACAGATAATGGACGATTCATGAGTAGCTTCTCATGGGGTTAACCTCCTCTTTGTGGCCTTCCAGAAAAATCCTCTGGGGTATGGCCATGTGAAGAAGATCCCCTGGGTCCTCTCTCAAATAGTGAGGAGAGGACTACAAAGCCTGCAGTGGAAATGGGCCTCCGAGATGGTTCAGTGGATCTCCCCTTCCTGGGATTATCTCCCTCATGTTGTCACCTCCCAATGAAACATGGTCCCTATTTACCCGTAGGATACAACAAACACATGTGACTCCCAAGGGACAGGTTATAAAAAGCATTACAATTTCTCCGTTGGAATCCACCTTGGACTGCCCACTCCATGGAAGGCAGCTTCCCTACAGCAAGGAGATAGAAGTGTCAGGAAGAGGCCATAGTAGAACGGAACCAACATTGAAATGAATCTTCCAGCCTTAGTCAAGTCTTCAGAGGACAGCAGATCCATTTATTGATACACAAATAGACAACTAATAAACCTGTAGTGCACCAGGCTTAGAATTATTTCTGAAAGCTATGGTACTCTTGGAGACACTGGCTAGACTAGGTATTAGGAGCCCATGGCTGTACTGATGATTCATTCATCCTTCACCAGATATTTATTAAATATCAATTTTCTCAGTTCTGGATTTTGCAAGAAGTTCTAAGAAAGTCAATAAAACACATTCTCTTATGACAGCCCATCTGAAGGCTCCGAGTGTACCAGCAGTGGCTGTAGGAAAAAGGATTTCCCCTTGATTTACCCCTTAGGGCAATGACCCTTCCTAACATTATTAACACTTCTCGTCTAAAGTCGAGGAAATGTTCAACTGCACAGACTGCAGGACAAGCAATGAGACAAAAGGCCTTCACTTCTATATTCAGGCATCACTGAACACTTTTCCCCAGTTCTCCACCCTCATCCCAGTCCAGGTTCTCGCCATTCCCTCCAGCAAGGACAGGGAAGTCATCCATATGTCAGGGGAAATGTTTCCTGCCCTGTGCTCATAAATGAAATAATCAAGCTCTCTCTAGATGGTATGGCCCCTCATCCGAAGACCTTCTGTGGCACATCCATACAGCGAGTCAGGCTCCTAGGGCCCCAGGATATGTCACCTGTCATTCAGGAGGGTTATCACAGAACCCACTGCAGCGGGTGCCACCTTTGGCTTCATCTGCTGTTTCCCCTAATTAGACTAAAGACCTGGTATCTCTGTCTTGATTATTCTAGCAGCTGGTATACTCACACAGGCCCAGAGAAATGACAACTGAATCCTTCATTTTCTCTTATACCCCTATCCATCTCCTTTAAATTCTTCTTTATTGTTACTTGAAGGTATTCATGTATATTCATTATTATTATTAGGTTTACATGTTCAATATTTCTCACCCTACAGAATACTCACTCAGTCACTGGAGCTTTGTGATAATTGCAACCTTGCATGCTGGATGTTCACTTCACACAGAATGTGAGTGACATAGCGCCTGGCAGTTAGCTGGCCCTCCATGAATATATTTTAAATTAATAAATAATTTCAGTTAGTGCTTCCATTGACTAAAAACACATTGAGGTTCTACATTTTTGAATCCTTCTTACAACCTTCTTAAAGCATGAATCGTAGGTGCTAAAAACATAGAGGCTATTTCTCAGTGAAGTATAGTGAGTTTTACTTTGGATTCAATATACTAGTTTTTATTAGACTCATTATCTAAAAGCCCATTTTTCAGGAAAGCACCCACAGAGCCTTATAAATATATATAAAACATTTTATGACTTTGCATGAGCTAAAAAATAGACATAATTACGTATTTTTAATAATCAATCATACAGGTTAATACTTAACAAGTCAGCAATAATGTGGGATAGCAAAATGCTCCTACATGTACACAGGTCTTGTGTGTTCACAATATTCCTAATGAACATAAATAATGCCTTTGACACAAATCTAACGCTATCAGCCTGGGTTTGCTTTCTGCAAGCTGGGGGTGAGAAAGCAAAGCTGTAGGTTGTTTCCTTAAGAAAGAATGTTTGTGGCTGGCAGAAAAATGGTTTCAGCAGGGATCTAATCAGGCATGCCTTTTTCACATGCAAGTGGAGGTGAGAAAATGAATAAGCAGGCATTCCCAAGGCCCTGGGAGGGCTCACAGCAGACATGGGGCCTGGGGGGAGAGAGAGCCCTCTGAAATGTTGGCCATTAGCCTCAAGGAAGCCAACACACATGTGACTGGCATTTCTTCACAAAGAGTCTTGGAGAAAGGAAAGAAGTTTCATCCTTGACCAAAGGGAAGCCCTTGTCTGACTTCCTGGATAATTCTTAGGCCACAGATAAGTGGACTGTGACGGGCAGAGAACAAGTAGCAGGGTCTGAGGACACACACACATAGGCTGGTAATCAAGGGAAATCTGAAATTGAGAGTTTCCTAAGGTCTTCCTCAAGGAAGAAATCTGTACATCGGGTTGGTCCAAGAACTTTAGTAAGACAATATTCAAATAGAAAGATCAATATAGAGTGATTTGCTTATTTGTTTTGAATAAATAATGCATTACCCTCTTAAAATCTGGCCATGAGGTTTGAGTAGTGATGTTTTGATTCAGAATTAAGTTATAAAATCACAAGATGCAGAAAACAGCAGCCAAATTGAATTCAGTTTTATCATCCATAAGATGAAGCTGAGAACTAAGTCATCATTTTATATGTTACAAAGAGATAAGTCATTCCATCCAAATTTGGCCATAACTATCATTCTCGAATTCTCAGAGAATACTTTAAATAAAAGTCTAAAGATTGTTAATGAATTAATTAGTTATTAATATGAAGCTATTTCAAAAGTTTCATCAAAATGAAATTAAAGGCAAAGCATATATTCCATGAACTTTTCAAGGTGTTCTTATATATATCCCTTATTTTCATGCCACACTAATTACAATCAATATTTGATTTCTGCAGTTATTCAACAGGCACTTATTGAGCACTGTGCTTGGCTATGAAATCAACGAGGCATGGCTTCCGCCTGCAACGACCTTATCATTGTAATACAGTGTAGGCTTCAGTCTTTATTTACTATCAAGACATATTCTACATTGATGCTTATAGAACCTCCATCTTACCTTATTGCTTTGCTACAGGGGAAAGGAAACCACAGGTAGCTCATTTTGAAAGAATAACACTTTAAAATTAATTTCTGTATAGATTCAAAAGAAATCAATGCTATTTGGACACATTCATTTCAATCTTTTAAAGATACCAGGAACTTAATTGATGTGGGTGTTATGATGTCTTGATTCTGAAAGAGCTACACAGTTTTTTAGTTTCTTCACCTGTCCAATTATTCAACAATGACTTGTCTGTGTCCTGTCACAGCCTCTCTGAGCTTGCGCTTTCACCAGCTTGGAGGGCATGTCTTTCAAACGTCTAAGTTCAGTGTCCAGGCTGTCCTCTGGAAAACTGCAACCATTTAACCCACCCCCTTTCTTCTATCAACAAAGATGCTAAGATGCCAGGAGCACAGCTTGCCTCAATCTCATCATGTAACTGGAAGTGTTTCTTTGAAATATTTCCCAGAATTAACTGGAAGAACTAAAGGAAGATGATGAACCTTATCACCAAAGTATTTGTGTAAGCAAATCAGTTTAGAAAAGTCATAGGAAGACAGATTCATACCTCTCATAATGAAGAGCCAATTATAGTAAATATATGCCAGGTAGACATCCACACAATTCCATATAGGTACAAATGCCTTTCTCTGAGGAGTCACCAGACAAAGATTCTTGGTTCAGACCTTTTACCACTTGCTATATTACAACATGCTGGAGGCAGACAGGAAAGCATAGTATTGGAAGGCTTGGGCTGTCCCATTCCATAAGATTATTTCATATTACCACACAATTAGGGAATTAATTCATGTGATAGTGTTCATTTTATATCTTACTCCATGGACATGAAAATGCCTATCTCCTTGCCTCCCAGGATTAGCTATTCTAGAGCAGCTTTTTGCAATTTGGACCCTCTTGATGCTTTGGACTAGACAACTCTTTGTTGTTGAGATATCCTGTGCACTGCAGAGTGTTTAGCGGCATCCCTGGCCTCTACCCACTCAATACCAGTAGTACCCTCCCCTGCCATGGCTGACAACCACAGTAGGTCTACAGGCATTGCCCAATGTCACAGGAGCGCAAAATATTCCTCAGGAAAACCATAGTTATAGAGAACAAAAGAAGTCCATTCTTGCTCCTGAGAAGAATGGAAGGTTTGTACAGCAATTGCATAGTGTCATCAGTCATCAATGACACCAACAATTCTGGTGGGTCTCTTCACCAGAGGAAATAAAATATTTTCACTACTACGTGCGACTCTATATTCTCCTGCTAAGATGTGGGGAGGGAGTTGAAGCAACAGCTTCTGCTTGTTTTAAGACTCTTCGCATACTAAACCTTTCATCGACTGCCTTATATATACAATCTATTAACTCAAGACATGGAGAAGGGCCAAGATTTTCCCTAAAATAGGCATTTTCCATCATTATGGGGGGAAACCAACTTAGTTTAAGTAAAGCTATAGCACAGCTTTCAAAGCTGACACCAATATTTTAAGTAGGGCTTTTATTATGTTCTATTTTGGTTAGTCGCTATTTAGCTTACTGTGATGGGTAATTTTATGGGTCAACTGGGAGAGGCCATGGTGCCCAGTTTTGGCCAAACACCAGTCCAGGCATTACTATGAAGATTTTTTTAGATATGGTACACATCTGTACATCATTAGACCGAGTAAAGCAGATTACTCTCCATAATGTACATGAGATTTATCCTATCAGCTGAGGGCTCTAAGAGAAAGGCTGAGGTCCCATGAAGAAGAAAGCGTTTGGCTTCTGTGCTGCTTTTTGACTTAATGCTTCAACATCAACTCTCTGATGTAACTTCCTGCCTGTGCCTTGTCCTGTGTATTTCAGATACACCAGCTCCTACAAAGGCCATTCACCAAACTGTTTCCTTAAAATCAATATCTCTCCCTCTGACCTACTCTCTCCCTCCCCTTTTGCATTCCTCCTCATCCTCTCTCTCTCTCTCTCTCTCTGCACACACATATTACAATTTTGCTTCTCCTAAGAATCCTTACTAATGCACTCACTAACCAGTGTCTACCATTTTGAGGTGATTCGCAGACTTTCTAATGCCATGTAGACTTTCAAAGCCATTTAGATAAATGTAGTTTTAAACACAAATTGGCAGCTGAAATGTCACATGAATATTGGTGTATCGTTTGCCAAATCTAACCCCAAAATAACTAAGTTTATTTTGATGTAAAATTTTTAGAACAGCTTTCTGATCGATATTCAAATAAATATCAACCAAATTATTTTCTGTTTCAGTCTTAAGCAGTTTTATAAGTGGAGATGTATATAATAAACAAATTTATGAGATATAGTGAAATATGTCATTTAGATGGAACATTATTTTGTATTCATTCTAATGCATTTATACCCACATTCTGAGATAAATATTTTGAAACCAACATAATTCCTTGTTAGCCGAGGGATCTATTTGAAGAACTGGCTTTTTTTTTTTTTTTTTTTTTTTTTTTTTGACAGGCAGAGTGGACAGTGAGAGAGACAGAGAGAAAGGTCTTCCTTTGCCGTTGGTTCGCCCTCCAATGGCCGCTGCGGCCGGCGCACCGCGCTGATCCGATGGCAGGAGCCAGGAGCCAGGTGCTTTTCCTGGTCTCCCATGGGGTGCAGGGCCCAAGCACTTGGGCCATCCTCCACTGCACTCCCTGGCCACAGCAGACAGCTGGCCTGGAAGAGGGGCAACGGGGACAGAATCCGGCGCCCCGACCGGGACTAGAACCCGGTGTGCCGGTGCCGCAAGGCGGAGGATTAGCCTAGTGAGCCGTGGCGCCGGCCTGAAAAACTGGCTTTTAAAAATTGAATATCTCTATCTGTAACAACAAAATCCATGGTACATGTGGGTCCAGGAGTAGCTTTCACTCTTCAACCTAGTGTGGCTTGCATGAGCTCAGACTTGTGGTTCACCTACCGCTGACATCAGAAATGTGAGCTGTGATGACAGGATCCAGGAACATGCATTTTATACATGTGGCCCAGGTGATGCAATGGACACTGAAATCTCATGACAAGTAAATGTGGAAGAAGAATAGGGGGTCGACTATTTTTGTAGGACAGAGATCTTTCTTAATCTGCAGTCTAATAAATGTGCTAATATCTCTTGGGACTGGCAGAGGGTCGACATCCAGAGAGTTTCAGGCTGTGATGTGCAATTTCAAGTAAAGAGTTCCCTGGATATTACAGTGTTTATAAGCGCTGTAGCACACAAGCCCCGAATAAGATGTTTACCGGATCACAACACCAGACCTTTGGGGGCAGATGAATGGAAGCTCTGTTGATGAAAAAATGCATAAAGCAGGCTACAACTTCAGAAATTGTCAAAGAAAACCAGTTATAAAATTAATGGATGATAGAATCCAAGTAAATTAATAATTTCTTAAAAGTTAACACTATGTGCTAATATTTGTAGAAAATGGAGTAAACATAATTGAAAACTAATATGAATTTTCATTCTTCAAACAATGTCCCTGCGAATTATATGAAAATTATATCCTTAGAAAAATGGATTTATATTAAAAACATGAAAAGGTACCATTTGTATATTAAATAGGCTAAAGGTTAAGGTTTAGATAGTGATCAAGGGTTCTTTACCTAAATGCCCAGCAGGACATGCGAAGCTTGTGTGAGATGCACACTCGTTCACTGTGAGGGCATCCCCCACCAGTGCAAGATGTCACAACTGACCCCTACTCTCATAATGCCAGTGCCCTTCATTATGGGAATGTTAAGGAGATCTTGGATCTTTTGACGACTGCTGCAGTATTCTTTCTTTATAAAGTACCTCTCATCAGGGCCTATAATCATACAATCTCCAGCAGTGGAAGGACCACAAAGCTCATTTTGTTCCAGTAAGTTCCTAAATCTCTCCTGCAACATCTCCACCAAGTGGTTGTCTAACCTACTGTCATAAATCTGGCTATTCATATACCACCTTCATGAGAAGCAGCCCCATCCCCTCACTTTTCTCACATTCCCGGAAGCATGTGATGGTGAATGTGGAAGACCAATGTACACGAGTCCATTCCAGCTGCCCAAATCATCTGTACTAACCAGACTACAGATGGACTTGGTGACAGTTTCCATACCCAAAGTCTCGAACCAATTATGGACATGCTTGGGTACAGCATCTACAGTTCTTGCTATTTGCCACCTGGCTATGAAGTCATAGGGTTTGACATACTAATTATTTATGTTCTTCCCATTTTAATAAACATAAGTGTAGGCACAATTAAATGAGCTATGGGCCACCCACAATTATATTGCTTTCTACACTTTGGGTATTGCTGGTCTATCCATCCTCAAATAGGTATGATGCAGCTTTTGCATTTTGAGAGCTGTTGCTTAAGCATTAATTAATCCACTCATAGTTTTCTATACTATGAATTTTTATGAACTTTTAGGAGACCCATCCTATGGATTTCAATTTTTCACCCAATTAAACTTATCTATTTTTAAACATTTTTATTTGTTTTCATTTTATTTGAAAGGTAGAGAACAGTGAGGCAGAGAGATACAGAGAGAGATCTTCTACCTCCTGGTTTACTCCCCAAATGCCTGAATCAGCCAAGGCTGAGCCAGGCTTGGGTCTGACAAATGCCAGGGGACCAGAACTCCATTCAAGCTTCTCACATGATGGCAGGGACCCAAGTACTTGAGCCATCACCAGCTGCTTCCCTGGGTGCACAATATCAGGAAGCTGGATTAGACATGGAGTAGCTGGGAGTCAAACAAGGCACTCTGATATGGTGTGCAAGTGTCTTGAGCAGCCACTTAACTGCTGTACCAAACAGCTGGGCATTAACTTATCTTTTAATTATATTTCTTGCAAACTTTTAAGTGTGTCTTTGCATGTACTCTTCATTCTTCTAACAATGCTCATACTCGAGTCTGCACTTCTGTTTCTGATGCAGGTCCTCTCCCCAACTCCAATGCCCTTGGCCTTGTAGTATGTTATCCCCCAACCACCTCAGGAACATACAGGCAGCATCTCCTCTCCAGGCCTGTTGTGTAGTACCTGAACCTCTTTCTCAAGGCTCTTTCCTATGGAAATCAGCTAGGAATTATCCCTGTTCCACTGTTATTAAAAAAGAATATGCTTTCTCTGTACCCTTGGTTCTGGGAAGCCTCAACTTTTCTCCCTGTTACAAGGGAAAAAGATGGAGACCCCTGACCTGAATTGCCACGCAGAGGGAGTAATACCTAGATTGTTACTTACTCATTGTCTGCATAGTGGGACTGCGTAGATATTCAATGAAAGTTTAGGATTCCTTTATGATCTTTCTCCAGAGTTAAAGCATTAGAGTTAACAGAAATAAAACCTCACAAGCATTTAGCATGGCTTGAGATGCTGTTGACAAGCTTACCAATGATAATTAGGTCTACCTGTGGTTATGGGTTCCAGAAGGGTAGTGGTTAGTTTGAGAACAGAACCTTGCTTAACATGCTTCCACTATTACTAAGAATAGCTCCTCTTGTTGGGGGATTCTAGAAGAGAAGTGCCTTTCTGTGCCCAAGAGAGTTGTTTCCAAGGTTCTCCAGGAAGCCTTCACTATGTGTCCCCACTTACCAAGCCTGCTTCTACCATATTAAACTATTTAATGTCTTCACTGGGCCAACAAACACTTAAATCCCTGTGGAACACACATTGCTGTGCCAACTGATTCTCTGGGGAAACAAAAGCTGTAGAAAGTCTGAGAATATGTTTTGTTCACCCAAATTTTTTGTTAGCAGTTGGCTGCCCTCAAATATCCAAGGATGGTGGGGAAAAAACCAAAAGACTAAGGAGAGAAGAATCTGAATGGGCAATCGCATAAAGGCAGGGCAGATGGCACCATGATAGAGTGATTACAGAGATGGAGGTTGTTTACATACTCTGCCATGGGACTACTCACCATCAGCCTTCGCAAAACCAATCCGCACACTTTTCTGAAACCTTTGAGATGCCTTTTTGCAGATGGATGTCTTGAGGAAATACTAACAGCACCTGGGCTCTGCACCTGTAATAAAGGAGCGAATGCTCATGGACATGTGAGACAGAGGGATAGGGAGGCAACTGGTGAATTGCAAAAGAGTCTTCACCTTAAAAGACCTTGATATCTACTAGTGGAGAAAAAAATCCACACTCATAAGCCTAAAGACAAAAGGAATTATATAGGCATTAAAGGAGGGACAGTGAACATCTAGTTGAGTTAATGCTCAGCGAGGAGATAACCCTGGGAGCTGCAAAGATCAAGAAGAGCATCGCAGCCAGGGAGGGACCTGCACTGCCCCTAGGATTAATTTATTATTTTTGCTTTGGAAATCAGTAGATCCACAAATTGCATTTCCAGAATGGAGAGTGATTGTTAGAATTCAATGATTAGCATTATTTCATAGTTGATTTTCATGAGTGTTATGTAATTTTAAACAACACACGAACCCATGTGTAAGTTACCAAAAGGAATTCTATAATGAAAGAGCAGAAAGCTTTCCATTTCTTGAGATTTAATACTTCGTCAACAATTTAAAGAAATTCCCAAACATGTTTATGAATCTCAGTGAGATCTTTGTACTCCCAAGTTCACTGCAGCATAGTCACAATAGCCAAGAGATAGAAATAATACAAATGTCCATCACTGAATGAACAGATGAAGACAATGTAATGGATATACGCAATAGAATATTATTAGGCTTTAAAAAGGAACAAAGTACTGACACGTGCTACAATGTGCATCACCTCCAGGAAATTATGCTAAATGAAATAATCCAGTCATAGAAGGACAAAGATTGTATTTCCATTTAATTCCAGTATCTTAAATTGTTAAACTCAAAGCAACAGAAAATAGAATAGTGGTTATCAGAAGTTGGAGGGTGAAATTAGGAGTTGCTGTTTAATGGATACAGAATTTCAGCATGCAAATGGGAAGCAGTGTGCTTATAATTAATAATAACATACTATCTACTTCAAAAGGACAGGTTTCATGTTATGTGTTAATTATAATGACAAAAATTATGCTGTGTTTTAAATGTTATACAGGACAATTAATACTTTTAACATATCATAAATTTAACAATAGACAAGATTATTTTAAGGTGTGTAAAGCATATATTTTCATTGCATTCTCAACAATTTCACATTGCTATGACCCCAATGGTACAGATGAGAAATCTAAACAGAAAGAGATTATGTGAGTTGCCTAAAGTCACCCAGTACTATAGGTGGAGCCAGAATTGGAAACCAAGTGCACTGACTCCAGAACCCACACTCTGAATTCCTCTATGAGGAAGCTCTTGGAACATCCTGATTTGGAGAAGATTCCGCAGTCTAAATTTAAGGCTTTTCAGGAATATGATCCCACTTTCTGTGATAGATTTGGAAGAGACATTAAAGATGTCTGATCAGATTTCGAGACAAATTAGAGATGTCTGCATGTCTAGCAAATTACATTTTTATAGACTGTAGGACAAGGAATTAGGGAATCAACACCTTAATGTAGAAAAGCACCAGAAGAAAATCTGCCCACATCCAAAGCTGAACTGTTAATGACGAAACTCCTGCCTTTTGAGTTCTCTTCGTTGGGCAACATGCTCTACATTCAAATAAGAATGAAATAAAATTACAACAACTAAATGTGTTCTGAAGCTCTGGATAGGCTACCATAAGTGCAAAAGGACAATGTTTCTGGTAATTACATCTTAAAATTAACTCCCCATTAATATAATTAAAGAGAGTTCATTTCTCTCAGTGATACTGCTTCAATCAAGCTGCTGATTCAGCGAAATTACAAAGATTAATTTACTTTTTCAATAAAGGTGAATGGGGGGAGAAAGAAATGCTTTGGTTCAAGGTCCCAAACAAATGGGCCAAAATTCTATTTAAGTCTGTTAACTATCAGTTACTTAGTATCTGACCACGGCATGACTAGCTTGGAATTAGTCCAATTACTAGCCCTTGAAAAAAACATTTGACCTAAGCTTCATTGTCTTTACTATTAAAATATGGACTGTAGGTTGACCTCATGAGGTTGGGGCAGGGGTGGGAGGCTGTACTCATAGATATATTTGTAGAAGTCCTCTGTGGACTGTTCAGACGATGCTGAAACTTGATTTATTTTATCAGTAATGTGAACAGTGTCAACCATTTCTGTATTATCATATTTCTTCTACTTGTGAAAAATTTTATAATGTGCTTCCAGTGCAGATCCACAATCAGGGCCACTGGGTTCTCTTGCCACAGTACTTCCAAGCCAAAATTGGTAGAACCAGCAGTTCTGCCCTTGAAGAAGAACCCTTCTAGCCTTTGATTATCTGGATGAACATGTGTTTACTAATTTAAAAACACAATTGAGTTCATTTCAAGCCAACCAAATTAATCCTCCTCTAATTATTGAGAACATTAAAAGTCACAAGATGATCTCCAATATTAGTAAAATAAGTTAAATTGCATATTGCAGGAAATTATACTATGTGGTATAAATGGGGAAAAACAAGACAAAATTAAAATAATGTATTAATCAAGTAATAGCTGTAGCTTGACTGGGGAATATACAAAGAGACATGTCTTCCTTCCATTCCTAGAAAGAAATATGCTCAAGTTGGAAGACAGACGTTGCTTGATGTATAAACAAGAAACCAGCCCAATTTGGGAAACAGGTGTAGGCTTTTCTGAAAATAGATCCCTTCTGTCTCCTTAAACTCAAAATGTAGTAGAGAGCCCTCAAGACTTCCTGGAAATTTTATTAAACATTTATGAATTCAAATAAATTGGAATAAATTTAATCATGCATATGAAAGATCCCCACAATGAAAATTACAAAACACTAAAGAAAGAAATAGAAGAAGACAAAAAAAAAAAAAAAAGGAAAATTTCTTCTATGTTTGTGGATTGGAAGGATTAGTATCATCAAAATGTCCATAATACCAGAAGCAATTTACATATCCAGTGTGATCCCAATCAAAAGGAAAATATTTTCATATCTAGAAAATATAATGCTAAATAAAACTCATATGGAAACACAAGGAACCCCAAAGACCTAAAGCAATCTTATAGAACAAAAACAAAGCCGGAAGCATCAAAATACCAGATATCAATACATACTGAAGGACAATTGTAATCAAAACAGCCTGGTACTGGCATAAAAATAGACATGTAGACCCCTGGAACAGAATAGAAACCCCAGAAATCAATCCACATATCTACAACAAATTGATCTTTGACGATGTAGCTAAAATTCACCCCTGGAGCAAGACAGTCTTCAACACATGGTGTTGGGAAAATTGTATCTATGATGCAGAGCTATAAAACAAATCCCCAACCTTACACCTGATATTACATTGATTATTCAGTGGACTGCAATTATGTTTTTGCAAATATTAAAGAAAAAAAGCAAGGAAGGAAAAGTGGGGATTTATGGAGGGAAAGGAGAAGGGAGAGAAGTATGGTTATTTTCTTGGAATTGTGCATATGAAATATATGAAATGCGTTCTCTTTATAATAATAAAACATTTAAATATGAATGTCAATATAGAGGATAAGAAAATTCAATGGAAACATTCTATATAGTGTAATTACTTGAACATTCAAAATATAGCAACTTGAAAAACAATGATCTTTGAAGCATCCCATCATCTTACACACCCATCCCCTTTCTCTTGAATTCCCATCTTCCTTCCTTTCCCATGTCTTCCTTGAGGTTTAGTCTAAAATCTTTCTCCAGAAACTCCACATTTTTCATGAATTTTCTATGAAATTACCTACATAGCTGGTGGATATAAATATCTAAATATGTGCATTTATAAAGAGTGATCATTTCTAATCCCAAAACCCAAAATTTGAAATGCTCAGAAATCCAAGACATTTTGAATGCTGACATGATTTTGCAACATTTTCAGATTTGGGGGCATTTTGAATTTCATATTTCTGGATTATGGATGTTCATTTGGTAGAATCTATGTAAATATCCCACACCCTCCTCAAAAAATTGGAGACACTTCTAGCATTTCAGATAAGGGATACTTAAATCTTTATACACCAGTATTATAACAGAAATTAGTGGATACTTTAAAATTGGAACCAACAGACAATATATTTATACAGACTTGTTTGTATAAAACTTTTTTCTCCCGATAAAAGTTCTCAATTTGTATATCTGAGTCAAGTAGATTAGACAGCTTTTTGGAATAGTTAGGATGCATTTTTATTCTAACAATAGAACAGCATTAGTAGTAATAATGATAGTGACAAGAACAGGCCATCATTCACAACCGTAGTCATCATAAATTCACACAATTCCTGGGTCAATATTCCCACAGAGGGCAGGAAAATATCCAAAAAAGGACTTGGTTTGAGGTGCACATGATCAGCTCTTGTTTCTAAATGCTGGCTGTGTGCCAGGCTTTGCTCAGTGGGCTTCATTTTATCCACATTATCTCCTCTTATACTCACACCAACCTTATGAGTGTAGAAATTGCTATTGTCAAATCCATTTCACTCTGTAAGAGGCAGGGTGAGACTTAGCATCCAAGTTCATTCCATCTCCAGAATCCACGTCCATCCAGTTGTTAGGCTCTTTTCTATTACGACTTTCAATGAAAATCAGTCTTCTGAGCCACGATTACCTACTTGCTTAACAGTGATTTTTTTTTTCTTTTAGGTTCTTTCCTCAAATGAGAATCACAAGGTCAAAGGGTACATATATTTTTAACATTTAATATTTTAATATTTTATTTATTATTTAATAATTTGTTTAATATTTATATTAAACATATATGATATGATGTTGTATTTTATATTAAATATATATATTATTTAATTATTTAATATTTAATATTTTAATAAAATATACTTTATCACCAGTAGTGTAACTAAGTTTTTACTTAGTTACATCCTTCATTCAGCAAATATTTATCAAGTAATTACTACAAGTTCTTAGAGCTGGAAAAAGGACAGTGAGCAAATCATCATCTTTCTTGTCTTTAAGAAGCTTAGATTTTGGTGAGAAACTAATGAGCCAGCATTATGTGCTGTTATTCTTCCAGTTTCCTAATTTGATCTGTTCAAATATTAACCTTGACATTTACTCTTTGATGAGTTCTATTTTTAGGTATTTATTTTATTTATTTGAAGAGAGACAGACATACAGACAGACAGACAATCAGGCTGAGATACCCCATTTGCTGGTTCACTCCCCAAGTCCCACAGCATCCAGGGCTGCACCAGGCTGAACCCAGCAGCTAGGAACTCAGTGCAGATGTCCTACGTTGGTCACAGGGATCCAAATACCTGAGCCACCATCTGCTGCCTCCCAGAGTGCAATAGTAGGAAGCTGGAATTGAGAGTGGAGCTGGGACTCGAATCCAGGTAATCTTGTAGGGGATGCAGGTAAAACAAGCAACAATTTAACTGATATGCCAAATGTCTACTCCTGATTTTGTATTTTTAATAAACAATAAGATTTAATATACATTCCAGTGAGTGCCTATTAACTGAAAATACTATTAATATAAAGGAGTGAAAGCAGGATAAATACGATGAATATGCAAAGAGAAGCAGGAAAGACAAAAGGGTGTCAGGAACAAATTTTCCTTTTGCACACCCCATGGCATTTTGTTCACAGAGTAATGCCATGATTTGGGATGTTGTTCTGTGTGTCAGATATGAAACCCTTTCAGGTAGGAGATATTACAGCCAACTTCCTAAAAAAGACAGGATTCATTGTGAGCACTGAAAAACAATGCTACATGAACAAAAAGACTCCATGAATGACCAATAATAACAAATAATTGAATAAAGGTTGAAGGATAGTAATTTATTCCTAATAGATGTACCATCTGGGGGCTGGCCACGTTATTTACACTTTATAAAAATCTAAGCTTTGGAAATCATGACTCCCCATCATTACTTTCACATATCAAATATGTCAAGGAAAGGCTAAATCACAATTATTTGATACTCTTTTGCATTTTTCCTAAATCTTGCCTGACCATATAAATTGATTTTTAAAAAGTTATTCCTGAGAACTTCCTTGCAGATGGTGATCTTGTTGGAACACCAATCTATGTGAACAAGTATTACAGGCAAGTCTTACAATTGGATACATTTTAAGAAGCTAGTCTCATAAAATGTGTGACATGTAAGACTTTGCAATAGAATAAAAACATGAAGAACAGAGTTCTGAACTGGTAGGCACAATTGCACATGTCTCATTTAGTGCAAATATAACAGTGCTGATTTGAGATGACCTACCTGCCTGTTAGAGGTAGATTAGATGCTACTCTGCTGTGTTGCCTCAGTTTTGAAAATGCTTGATAATATGTCCATGTACAAGAGAAACTCTGGCAAGTCAGATGCTAGATATAATAGCAATGATATAATTAGACTAGAAGAGTGGATTGCCATATTGGAAAACGTTCTCCTAATTACCAAATTCGAATTAAATGATGACCACACACTCATGCCATTGGAGGAGGCACATTGTCTGTCCCAAGAAATCATCACTTGAGCTAGGCATGTATAATTCTAGTTACAACACATAATCTTTTTTTAATTCAACACAGCAATTTAATTCCTTATTTTTTATTTGACAGATGAGTTAGAAAGTGAGAGAAACAGAGAGAAAGGTCTTCTTTCCCACTTTCTAACTCACCCCCCAAATGGCTGCTAAGGCTGGAGCTATGCTGATCCGAAGCCAGGAGCCAGGTGCTTCCTCCTGGTCTCCCATGTGGGTGCAGGGCCCAAGCACCTGGGCCATCCTCCACTGCCTTCCTGAGCCACAGCAGAGAGCTGGACTGGAAGAGGAGCAACCGGGACTAGAATCTGGCGCCCATATGGGATGCTGGTGCCACAGCTGGAGGATTAACTAAGTGAGCCATGGCACCGGCCCCTAATTTAATTCCTAAAGGAAAATATTCATATGTTTCCAGATATGATCAGGAATGCAAGAATATATGCACAAGGATTTTCACAGTAGTCATATACAGAATAGTCCCAAGTAAGTAACAACCCAAATGTCCATCAACTGTAAAATAAGTTGAGGAATAATCACGCAAAAGAATGTTTTATAGCAGGAGCAATAAAGAACTTATTTCTACAGATAATACAGCTGAATCTCACATGGTGCTTGTGAAAAGCAAGTCATTCATACACATAATAGCACATCCAGAAATTAATCCATGTGCATATAGCCAACTGATTTTTGACAAAAGTGACCAAGCTGACATTGGAGAAAGAATAGTCTTTTCAATAAATGGTGTTGGCAAAACTGGATGCATATATGTAAAGAGTAAATTTAGATCCCTACCCCTCACACATATAAAAATCAACTCAAGATGGATCAAGGACATACATTAATGAAAAGAAATTGCTTTAAAATTGTTAGAAGAAAATGTTGGAGATACACTTCCAAAAAATCGGTGAAGGTTATGTTTTCTTGGATAAACCTCCCCCAAAGCCCAGGCAACAAAAGCAAAACCAGACATAGGGGATTATACTAAACTCATATGCTTCTGCACAGTAAAGTTAACCAATAAGAAAGTGAAGAGACATCTGACAGAATTGGAGAAAATATTTGCCAACACTTACCCAACAAACTTGGATATGAATACACACACACACACACACATATCCAGAATATATGAGCAACTCAAAAGCCTCAACAAAACAGTTTAAGAAATGGGCAAAGGACCTGAATAGACAGCTCTCAAGACAAGAAAAAAAAAAAGAAATTATCAACTCCCAACCTGACTCTCACTGGGATTAAACATGACAATAGGTCTGATCTGATTTCATCATCATTTAAAAAAAATCATCTATTATTTTTCACTTTATGTTTCTGTGTGGGAGCAAACTGTTGAAATCCTTACTTAATGTATACTAAGCTGATCTTCTGTATATTAAGATAATCGAAAATGAATCTTGATGTGAATGGAAGGGGAGAGGGAGTGGGAAAGGGGAGGGTTGTGGGTGGGAGGGACGGTATAGGGGGGAAGCCATTGTAATCCATAAGCTGTACTTTGGAAATTTATATTCATTAAATAAAAGTTAAAAAAAAAAAGACAAGAAATACACAAGGCCAACGAATAGATGAAAAAATGTTCAGTATCACTAGCCATCAGGTAAATGGAAATCAAAACCACACTAATGTCTCTGTCACAATAGGTATTATCCAAAAGACATAGAGCTAGTGTGAAAATGGAGAAAGGGGAACTTATAGACTATTGATGTGAATGTAAATTAGTGCAAGCCACTGTGGCAAACAGTAGGGAACTATCTTAAAGAACTAGAAATAGACCCACCATAGGAACCAGCAATCCTATTACTGGGTATAAACTCCAAAGATAGGAATTCACTGTAGCACAGAGTTACCTGCTCTGCCATATTTATAGTGGCAGTGTTCACAGTACCCAAAATGCAGAATCAACCAAGGTGTCTATAATCAGATGAATGGATGAGAATGGGTTATAAATACACAACAGAATATTTAGCTATAAAAAATAATTAAATTCTACCACCCATTTTCAACAAAATAGTTGGAACTAAAGGACATCAATTTGTGAGTGAAATAAGCTGTATACAACAGATGAATACCACATATTCTCCTTTATATATGAGAGCTAAAATTAAAAAAAATAAATAAACATATAATCTGGACCCAGAATGTTGATTACCAGAGGCCGAGAAGTGTGGAGAAATAAAAGGAGTATGGAATTTAAAAAAGATTGGGGAATCTGAGTTTGGTTCACTTATTGTGACAAATACAGTTATATGAGAGGTGAAAAGTCATACAGAATATAGTACAGATTACAAAAACTGGTCTACAACATTAAGTGGCAGGTGAGGCATTAGGTGGGGTAGCTGCTATGGAAAGGGGAGCCAGAGGGCTTCTAATCATAGCTTTTTTTTTTTTTTTTTTTTTTTTTTGACAGGCAGAGCGGACAATGAGAGAGAGAGACGGAGAGAAAGGTCTTCCTTTGCCGTTGGTTCACCCTCCAATGGCCGCCGCCGTGGCCAGCGCGCTGTGGCCGACGCACCACGCTGATCTGAAGGCAGGAGCCAGGTGCTTCTCCTGGTCTCCCATGGGGTGCAGGGCCCAAGCACTTGGGCCATCCTCCACTGCACTCCCGGGCCACAGCAGAGAGCTGGCCTGGAAGAGGGGCAACCGGGACAGAATCCGGCGCCCTGACCGGGACTAGAACCCCGTGTGCCGGCGCCGCAAGACAGAGGATTAGCTTAGTGAGCCATGGCGCCGGCCCTGATAATAGCTTTTGATGTTGGTGCTTGTCATATGGGTATGCTAATTTTGTGAAAATCTGCTGGGTAGTACACTTACAATTTTTGAATCTTTCTGAATGCATGCCATAATAAATATATGGTTTACTTCTAAAATAAAATTCAGAATCATATTCAGAATAACATTCTGAATTTTTCCCCAAATTCTGTAGCAGCTCATATAGGGTGGGAAAATTGTTGCTAGTTATCTTCACTGATGCACATCCTCCCTTCCTACAGAGCAGAGCTACAGAGACTGTGTATAGGAAACACACGACAATTTTCAAATGCAAACATTATGCCTTTTATCTACCTCCATTCTATTATTTACTTTGAATGTGTTTTCCAATAATGGCCCCATATTTGTGCTGATACATCCTCATGACCTGCCAGATGCCCTGCTTATTAAGAGGTGTACTCTATGAAGATAGAACAGAGAGAAGATGTTGTAACTCATTTAGTTCAGTGGTGCTAATGAAGTCCTTGAGAAAGGACAAGGGCTCAGCTCTCCCAAGGCCAATTCTGTCAGCCGTTGCCCATCGGCCTTCTTCAATGGCTGTTCCATCCACATTGAGGGGCCCTGCCTGTCAGTGGGTTGGCTGTGCGTATACTCACATATAGCTATTATTAGTAGAACAAATCAAGGGAGTCCATAGAACTACTACGGCCAAGGACAGCCAGACTGGTGCTGGGACGAAGCTGAGAGGCTTGTGAAGGGTCAATGATGGAAAACAGCCTCTGCTCAACCAATGTGGGCACTGCCCCCAGATCTCCACCAATCCTACAATGTTTGGGGGGCTCTGACATCCACCAGTCAGCACCTACAGCCTACCTCGAGCTGCCCTATCAGCACTGGCAGAGAGCTGGAATTGTTGGATTTCCCTGTGGGGCGGCACTTAGTGGCAGCTAGCTTGTCTCTGCCCAGTAGACCACTGAGGCAGTACCAGGACAAGTGTGAGATGAGGTAGCAACATCATTTAAGGGGGTACCAAACAACCCAGCCATCAAAATAACTAAGGTTTTCATGCAATCACTTTCAAAATATCCACTCTGCTCTAGGTATTACTTCTGATCTTTCTTCTTACACTGGGGTGTGGGCAGCAGCCAAAGATATCACATGACCTTAGGTATTGGGGGGATTCTTTCACCCCACAGGATCTTAACTCCACTCCACCCAGGGGATACTGGTTATTATTATTTGAAATTGGGTCTTTTGTTTTTCCTCAAATTTTTTTCTATGTATTTGAAAGGATGAATTACAGAAGACAGGGACACACACACACACACATACACACAGGTCCTCCATACACTGATTCACTCTCCAAATGACCACAATGGTGAGGACGGGGCCAGGCCAAAGCCAGAAGCCCGGAAGATCATCCAGGTCTCCCTTTTGGGTGCAGGGGCCTAAGCACTTGGGTCATTTTCCACTCCTTCTCACATTCATTAGCAGGGAGCTGTATCTGAAGAGGAGTAGCTGGGACTCGAACAAGTTGTTCATATGGGATGTTGGTGTCACAGGTGGCGGCTTAACTCACTGTACCACAGTGCTGGCCCCTTAACCCCTCCCTTCATCACTATGGGCTTTTTTCGCCTATGCACCCTGTTCCCCAGAGGGAGCCTCTCACAGACATGGCCCTCTGTCAGGGTACCCTATTGTGCTGGATCCTTTCCCTGAGGTCCATGTGCTGATGATATGCCAAGTTATTTCCTGTGGGTGCTTTTTTTCTAGGGATGACTTTCAACCAATCTTCTTCTTTTTTGCTTTCACACAGTTGTACCGCCTCCCCACCCCCACCCACTCTGACACAGCTTGAAATGGAGGCTTAAGAGAAGCCTCTTGAGGCTGGCACTGTGGTGCAGCAGTTTACCCTGTGTCGCTCCCCCTCTTCGTGGAGGAACGACACAGGACCCTGCGCTGTTCTTTCGTCTGCTCGGCCCTCCCCGGGTTTTCTGCTGGTTCTTCCCGGGTTGGCTACTATCCCTTCCACCTCCGTGGAAGGGCAGTTCCCCCTGGCCACTTTCCCCACTTCCGCAGGGGAGCGGCACACCGCCAGCCGGCTTTCTCAGGGGCTGCACAGGTGTTCCTTCAGCTAGATGTTCCCCTTAGATGTTCCTGGTGCATGCCGTCTCTCTCCTCCTTTATAGTCCTCCTCTGCCAATCCCAACTCGGCTGCCCATACGCCGAGTACGCTGCTCTCCTCCAATCAGGAGCAAGTCCTACAGTTTATTGGCTGAACTGGAGGCAGCTGCGTAGAAGCTGTTTTCTCCTCTCCCAGCGCCATATTGTGGGAGAGCAGATGCATAGAATAAGTCTTAATTCCAGTAACTCAGTCCAGTCCAGGTTGCTCCCCACAACCCTGCCCCCTACAGTGTAGGCATCCCATATGGACGCCATTTCAAGTCCTGGATGCTCCACTTCCAATCCAGCTCCCTCCTAATGTGCCTGGGGAAGCAGCAGAAAATGGTGCAAGTACTCGGGTCCCTGCACCAACACTGGAGACTTAGAAGAAGTCCTGACTCCTGGCTTTGGTCTGGCCTAGCCCTGGCCATTGCACCCACTTAGAGAGTGAACCAGTGGATGGAAAACTCATCTCTCTCTGCCTCTACCTCTTCCTCTCTGTAATAAATCTTATTTTAAAAAGAGAGAGAAAGAAAAGCTTCTGTGGAAAGCAGTGTTCATTTTTACACCCACCTAGAATATGGAGTTTGCTGTACCAAAAGGCATGGATGGAGTTTATGTAATCATCATTGTTATTTAAAAAAAAAGATTGATTGATTTGAAAAGCACAGGGACGCAGAGAGGAGGGGTGAGATGGAGTGGGCCATCTTCTGCTGCTTTCCCAGATGCATTAGCAGGGAGCTAGATCAGAAGGGAAACAAGAGGGCCTGGAAACAGCACTCAGATAAGGGATGCCTGCATTAGAGGCTGCAGCTTAACCCACTGTGGCACAATACCAGACTCTCAAATTGTTCTTTCTCGTCACCTGTAGAAAGAACTAGGGATTCCAGTATGGCTGAGTTTGGTCATGGGAAAATACCAGCAAAATGGGAGGATCTGTGTTCCTAGGAGATAGCTGGAGAGGTTTTCAGTGAAAATCTACAGTAAGAACAGAGACTCTGTGAAACATCAAGGAGTATACAGACATACAGCAACTTGCTGGACACCACCAGCGACTCCCTCAGCCCACAGTTCCTGCTGCCAGCCACTGGTGGGGAGGACATTTATCCAGAGCTAGCAGAGAGGATTCTGCAGGTGCCTATGCTCTGCTGGTGATCTCATCTGGGGAAGACACTCATGGTCCCCACTGACTCTGATTCCAGGAGGATGAGTTGGCGGTGGGCAGAATGCCTACTTAACCTTTAGAACAGAGGGCACACTAGTGAGGAAAGTGCCATCTTCCCTGAATAAGGCAACCGGAGGTGGTGGCAGTCTGTCTGCATCTGGGAGTTTTTGCCAGAATGAGAAATCCCTGGTCCCCATTGACTTTGATCTGGGCAGAGGAGCTGGTGAGGGGACAGGATGCCCACTTAACTCGGTGGACAGAGAGAGGACACACTGCCTTGCCTCCCATCCCCACCAAGGTGTCCAGCTCAGGGACAGAGCAGCTCTTTGGGCACACAGTGGATCCCCTACAGTCTCAGAATGCAGGTACCCTGCATCCTGTGACTGTGGGAATAGTGGGACTGTGCTATCACCCAGGATGACTCCATGCTCACACTACACAGCACAGATTTCTTTGTGCAGTTCATGCACCTGAGTGATTTGGGGGAGAGGGCACAGAGCGGTTCACCTTGGCACAGAGAAGGGCAAGGCTAATGGAACCAGCAGATGTATCATCCTTTTATCAGATGAAATAGATTTTAACAAAAAATTGTTAAAAGAGACAAACAAGGGTACTATGTAATGATTAAAGGATCAATTCAACAGGAACATGTGACTATAATAAATAAATATGCACCCAATTTCAGGATGCTTAGCTACTTAAAACAAATGTTAATGGATCCAACAGGAGATATAGGCTCCAATACACTGTAATAGATTTCAACACCCCACTTTCATCAATGGACATATCAACTAGATAAAAATTCAACAAAGGAAGAACAGAATTAATCCACACATGGACCAAATGGTTGATATCTATTGAACATTTTATCCCAAATACATATTTGGGATATGCAAAATACATATTCTTTTCATCACTGCTTGGAACATTCTCTAGGATAGACCATATGCTATGCCATAATACAAATTTAAACGAATTCAAAAAAATTGAAATCATACCATGTATCTTTCTGATCACAATGGAATTAAGCTGGAAATTAACAACTTAAGAAACTAGAAAATACATGAACACATGGAATCTGAACAACATGCTCCTGAATGAACACTGGGTCATAAAAGAAATCAAAATGGAAATAAAAATTCCTAGAAACAAAAGAAGATGACAATATAACATAAAAAATCTTATGGTGTATAGGGGATGGCACTATGGAGTACTAGGTTAAGCTCCACCTGCAATGCTGGCATCTCATATGGGTACTGGCTGCTCCACTTTCCAATCCAGCTTCCTGCTAATGGCCTGGGAAAACGGTTGAAGATTGTTCAAGTGTTTGGACCCCTGCACCCACATGGGAGACCCATAAGAAGCTTCTGTCCCCTAGCTTTGGATCAGCCCAGCTCCAACTATTGTGGCCATTTGGGGAGTGAACTAGTGGATGTAAGATCTCTCTCTCTCTCTCTCTCTCTCTCTTCCTCCCTCCTTTCCACCCTCCCTCCTTTTTCCCTCCTTCTCTCTCTCTTTCTCTTTCTCTGTCTCTCCATAACTCCTCTGCCTCTCAAATAAATAAATAAAAATCTTATGGGATACAGAAAAAGCAGTAATAAGTGGGAAGATTACAGCAATTAATGCCTACATCAAGAAACTGAAAAGCATTAAATAAATGACCTAACAAGTCACCTGAAATACCTAGAAAAACAAGAATGAACAGACACAAAGTTAGTAGGACGAAAAGAATAATTAAAATTAGGGAAGAAATAAGTAAAATTGAACCCCCCCCCAAAAAAAAGATACATAAGATCAGTGAAATGAGATGCTTAAAAAATTGATATACTATTGGCCCAATTAACCAAGAAAAAAAGGGGAGAAGACCCAAATTCATAAAATCAGGGATGACAAAAATGTTACAATGGATCCCACAGAAATAAAATCACCAAGAAATACTACAAACAGTTATGTACAAACAGGTAGAAAAATCTGTAAGAAACAGAGTTCTGCTTAGTACAATCTACAAATATTGAGTCATGAGAGCACAGAAAGATTAAGTATACCAAAAAATAAAATGCTGACTGATTTAGTAATAAAGACCTTCTCAACAAAGACAAGCTCAGGATCAGATGGTTTCACTGCTGAATTCAACCAAACTTTTAAAGAAGAACTAATTCCAATTCTTCTCAAAATATCCAAAAGAACTGAAAGGGAGGAAAGGGAGGTAATCCTCTCAAACTCTACCTATGAGGTCAACATCACCTTAATTCCAAAACCAGAAAATGATAGAACAAAGAAGTAGAACTATAGACCAATACCTTTGATGAACATAGATGCAAAAATCATCAACACAATACAAGCTAATTGAATCCAACAACACATCAGGAAGATCATTCAGCCAGACCAGAAAATGGGGTTTATTCCCCATATGCAGAAATGGCTCAACATATGCCAATCAATAAATGTGATCCATCACATTAACAAAATGAAGAATAAAAACAATATGATCATTTCTGTAGATGTAGAGAAAACACTGGATGAAATACAACATATTTTCATGATAAGATCTTAAGCAAATTGGGTATAGAAGGAAAATTCCTCAGGCCTGGCATTGTAGTGTAATGGGTAAAGCTCCCCCTATAATGCCAGCTTCCCATATCAACACTGGTTTGAGTCCTGGCTGCTACACTTCCATTCCAGCTCCCTGTTAACGTACCCAGGAAAGCAGTAGACTATCTCATGTTCTTGGGACCCTGAAACCATGTGGGACACTGAAAAGAAACTCCTGGCCCGGTTTTTGCCTGGCCCAGACCTTCCATTGCAGCCATTTGGGAAGTGAACCAGCAAACAGAAGATCTATCTTTCTCTCTAACTCTGCCTTTCAAATAAATATAAATAATAATAAATAAATAAGGAACATCCCTCAACATATTCAAGGTAATATATGAGAAACCCACAGCCAGCATCTTACTCAACGGCAAAAAGTTGGAAGTTCCACTAAGATCCAGAACCAGACAAGGATGCCCACTTTCACCAAGCTATCCAATATAGTTCTAGAAATTTTAGCCAAAGCCATTAGACCAGAAAAAAGAAATCAAGAGATACAAATTGCAAAAGAGGAAGTCAAATTATCCTTGTTTGCAGATTACATGATGCTATATATAGATGAACCAGAAGACTCCA
This sequence comes from Oryctolagus cuniculus, assembly GCF_964237555.1. Lineage (NCBI taxonomy): Eukaryota > Metazoa > Chordata > Mammalia > Lagomorpha > Leporidae > Oryctolagus > Oryctolagus cuniculus. The sequence continues at coordinate 160,732,029 of NC_091435.1, read as the reverse complement.
CTAGGAGACTATTGGAATTCATAAGAGAGTTTGGTAAAATTCCAGGATCTGAAATCAACACACAAGAATCAGTAGCTCTGGTATACACAGACAAGGCCATGACTGAGGAAGGTAGTGTAAGATCACTCCCATTTACAACAGCTACAAAAAATTTAAATGCCTTGGAATAAACTTAACAAAGGGTGTGAGAGAGCTCTACAATGAAAATTATAAATCATTAAAGACATAAACAGAAGAAGACACACAAAAATGAAAAATCTTCCATGTTCATGGATTGGAAGAATTGATGTCATCAAAATATCCATACTTCCCAGGGAAATTTATAGATTCAATGTAATCCCAATCAAAATACCAAAGACATTCTACTAAGATAGAGGAAAAAAGTGCTAAATTTCTTATGGAAACAGAAGAGACCCAAAATAGCTACGGCAACCTTAAGCAACAAAAACGAAGCTGGAAGCAACACAATACCAGATTCCAAGACACACAATATGGCAGTTATATTCAAAAGAACCTGATACTGAAACAAAAATAGACATGAAAACCAATGGAAGATAATAGAAACCCCAGAAATCAATCCATGCATCTACAACCAAATAATCTTTGACAAACAAGCTAAAGTCAATCCCTGGAGAATGAACATTCTCTTCAACAAATAATGCTGGGGAAATTTGATCTCCACATGCAGACGTATGAATCAAGACCTTACCTTACACCTTAAAAAATCAACTTGCAATGGATAAAGGATCTAAATTTATGACATGATACAATCAAACTACTAGAGGAAAACTTAGGAGAAACACAGCAAGACGTTGGAATACACAAAAACTCCTTGGAAAAGATCCCAGAAGCACAATAAAAGAAAAAGCAGATAAACAAAATTACATAAAGTTAAGAAACTTCTGCACTGCTAAACAAACACTCAAGAAAGTTAAAAGGCAATTGACAAAATGAGGAAATATCTTCAAACTGTGAAACTGATAAAGGATTAATATCGAGTACTTATAAAAAACTCAACAACTCAAAACAACAAAACAAACAACCCAGTTAACAAATGGTCAAAGGTATTGCAAGATGGCTGAAAAGGAAAAAGACATGCTGTTTTTGACAAGGAAAAATAGAATAACAGTGTAGGAAGTTCGTTCCCAGGACAGAGTTAGAGAGAAGTTTGCAGTGGAAATTCTACAGAAGAAAGAGGGATCCAAGGAGTAGTGTGGAAAGTGTGGACACACAGCTATAAGCAGGAATGCATCACAAGACTCCCACAGCAAGGGACTGGAGGAGACACTAGCTTTGGAGAGCAAGGTGAGAGCAGACTACATCAGCCCGTGCCACTGGTGATATTGCCTGAGGGAGAGCCTTGGAGACCACACTGTCTTTGCATATGTCCTGGAGCCCTAATGAAGGGCAAGTTACCCACCTATCTCAGTGAAAGAAAAGCATGTTTCTTTCTCCCCATCAGCCCAAAAAAGGCACATGGCAACTGGCATGGAGTAGGTGCTATCTTGACACCAGGAGAGGCTGCGGCAGCTCTCATGCATGCATGTGACCAGGGGATTCAATCAGAGGGAAAATATATGTTCTCCACTGACTTTGAGCCTGGCCAGCAGAGTTGACTGGACATGGGCACACAATGAAGACTCTAAGTAGACCCATCCTCTGAATATACCACAAGCTCCAGGACACAAACTGCCAAAGCAGAGCACCCACTAGCAGCTGCTCTTGGATGTCTCTCCTGTCTCCATAGGAAGGACAGGCACACAGGGAAGAGTGGATACTCTGCAACCTGTGACTGTGGGAATCTTGAATGCTGTGATTGTGGGAATTCTGTGACTGAACAATAGGGTGCAGGGTGTATCTGGGTCTCAGGGCAACCACTGTGTCTAGTGTCGGGGTTTAGAGCTCTATCACAGCCTGGGGTGTGTCACTGCAAAGGGTTCCTTGCTCACACTGAGGACCTCAGAGATCCTTTTTGTTGTTCATGTGACAGCATGGATGGGGGTTGTACTGACTGAAGGCTAAGCCTGGTGATTGATCACCTTGGAAGATAGGAGCTGAGGTTATGACTACACCAATAGAAAAGATCGTACCATCTGCCCTGCTGACAATAGAGGATCTACCATGCTCGACTGGGTGTCATCCTGGATTTTCACCACACACTGGAGCACTGACCAGAGCTCCCTGTTCACACCAAACACATGCCTCTGGGTACTCACTGAAAAAGAGATATTCCACTAAGCCACAGAGAGCCACAGAGGCATAATTGAAAGATAAAATCCATCAGAGGAAAAAAATCAACAAGTATTTCCACAAATGCCTAAAAATAAATGCATAAATATAAGAAACAAGAATAAGGAAGATAATATGACTCCCTCAAAGGAACACAACAACACTTCAATATTAGAATGTGAAGAGGGCTGGCGCCGCGGCTCACTAGGCTAATCCTCCGCCTTTTGGCGCCGGCACACCAGGTTCTTGTCCCAGTCGGGGCGCCGGATTCTGTCCCGGTTGCCCTTCTTCCAGGCCAGCTCTCTGCTGTGGCCAGGGAGTGCAGTGGAGGATGGCCCAAGTGCTTGGGCCCTGCACCCCATGGGAGACCAGGAGAAGTACCTGGCTCCTGCCATCGGATCAGCGTGGTGCGCCGGCCACAACGCACCAGCCGCGGCGGCCACTGGAGGGTGAACCAACAACAAAGGAAGACCTTTCTCTCTCTCTCTCTCACTGTCCACTCTGCCTGTCAAAAAAAATTTTTTTTTTAATTTTAAAAAAAGAAGTGCTTGAAAGGATGACCATAGGACAACTCAAAAGCAATGAGAAACATATTTACAAGTTAAAGATTACCACACAGAGTGGACACTGTGGTGCAGCAGGTAAAGCTGCTGCCTGCAATGCTGGCATCACATATGGGTGCCAGCTTGTATGCTGGCTACTACACTTCTGATCCAGCTCCCTACTATGACCTGGGAAAGCAATGGAGGGAGGCCCAAGTCCTTGGCCTCTGCACAGTTCCAGCCATTGTGGCCATCTGGTAAATGAACCAGTGGAGAGACATCTCTCTCTCTCTCTCTCTCTCTCTCTCTCTTTCTCCCCTGCTGCCTCTCTGTAACTCTGCCTTTCAAATAAATAAATAATTTTTTCATTCATAAATTGGATGAAAATTTTCAGAAGATATTGAGATTTTGAAGAGAAATCAATCTGAAATATTAGAAATGAAGAATCTGATATATCAAATAAAAATGCAGATGAAGGAAACACAACATGACAGAATAAAGAGGGAGCTTACTGCTTTAGTCTAGGGGAACACACCTAAAAATGCAGAGAGAATCTAATCTAAGAGAATGGTTTGCAAGAAAATGGCAGAGGAAACTCCACAAAAATTAGAGGGACATGTGGATCTACATGGAGGATGAGGATACACACAACTCAGGACCCCAGCAGCCCAGAGCCTCAGTACCAGCTTTGGAGGGTGAGGTGACACCAGACTTCAACAGCCCAAGCTACTGGCAATAAAGCTGCAAGAAGATCCTGGCATGTGTACATCTTGGAGCCCTGTGGGGGACAGTGTACATGTCAACCTAGCAGAAAAAAGGGTGGGGGTATGTTTCTCCTTGCCTGACCACCTCGGCACTGGTGTCCTATAATTAACCACAAAGGCGGGCACCATTTTGGACATACATAACAGCTGTGCCAGTCATGTCTTCCCACTCAGCAACCAGCCAAGCAGAGATGCCTGAGTCTGGCTGGGGGCACTGCCAGGGTGCTGGGCCCTCATGACTGTGGGAGCCTTGTGTGCCAGGACTGTGAAAACATTGTGGCTGTGCGTAAGGGCACACAGCATGGCTGGGTCTTTGGGTAGTTACTGTGGGCAGCTCCACAAGCTCGGGGCTCCCCGATTCCCTGGTGAGGGTCATTGTCACAAGATCCATGCTCACATCAAGGACTGCATGGATCCTTTGTGTGGCACTTGTGGCAGTGTGAACCAATAATATAATCACTGAGGCTAGCGACCAGGCATTGGTCTCCTTGGAGGAGAGGAGGTGAGTGTGAGGCTACCCCAACAGAGCAGATTAATCCTTCCCTCTGATTAAAAAAAGAATAAGAAAAAGAAAAGATTTACTACGCTCAATTTGGGTGTCACCTTGGATACTCCCTCCCCTTACCCTAGGGCACTGAAGAGAGGTCTCTGGCCACACCCAGCATGCATCCAAGGGCACTCACTGAAAGAGCAGACTCCACTAATCCACAGAGGCATAGTCCAAAGATAAAAGCAATCAAAGGGGAAAAAATATTCCAACAAATGCCCAAAAATAAACACAGCAATTCAAGAAACTAGAATAAGGAAGACAATATGATGCTTCCAAAGGAACACAACACTATGTGAAAATGAAGAGATTGAAGAAATGCCAGAAACAGAATTCAAAAAACTGATTGTGGAGAACAGGATTAAGATACAGAGTAGGGGGGTAGCTTGCTACTCTAGTCTAGGAGAAGACAGTTTTTATATGGAAATTTTAAGTCATACCAAATAGAAATATATACTACCAAATGAAATCAAAACCCAACTCTGTGAAACCTCACTTACTTCCCCAATAGCTCTCTTTGTTTCCATGACATTAGGTTCATTATGCTTTCTATTTTATCACATATTATATCTTATTTATTTATATAGGTCTCTCATTCACTAGATCATGAATTTCCAGAGGACAGGCACTCTCTTTTTAACTTCTGCATCACCAATGTCTAGAACCATGCTTAGTAATGGATGTTTGTTGGGTCAGGTAAATAAATTAGCTAATAATAATAAAAAAGAAAATTAATTTAAAAAAAAAGTGTAAAGAGAGTAGTCTCAGGGTCGACTTAGGGAAAAAACAGCAGAGGAAATTCTACACAAATTAGAGGGACACAGTGGACCTATGTGGAGGGTGTGGACACACACAACTCCAGACCCCAGCAGCTGAGAGCTTCCACACCAGCACTGGAGAGTGAGGTGAGACCAGACTCCAGCAGCTCAAGCCACTGGCAAAAAAGCTACAGGAAGAGCCTAGAGGGAATCCGGCTTGGAGCCCTGTGGGGGATAGTGTACCTGCCAAATTAGAGTAGAAAAAACAAAGGGAGGGGGCATGTTTCTCTTTCCCTGATCACCCTACAATGGCATCCTGTAACAAGCTGATAGAGAGCAGGCACCATTTGGGACATATGTAACAGCTGCACCAGCCCATGTCCATGCGCAGCAATCAGCCAAGTGGTGGGGATAACAGACAGGGGGCTGGGTGCTCATGACTGGGAAAACACTGAGGCTGTGTGGGAGGAATCAGGGTGTGGTGGGGACTTTGGGTAGTCACTCTCTCTCTGCCTCTCCTTCTCCCTGTGTGTAAATCTGACTTTCAAATAAATAAATAAATATTTTTAAAAAAAAGAAGGCAAAGGAAGAAAATCTCCCAGTAAAAGTAAAAAGAAAATCCAAAGTAAAAACAAGAATATTTATGGTAAAATGGAAGGGCAAAGTTGTTACTTATCAATAGTCACTTTGAATGTAAATTGCCTCAACTCTCCAGTTAAAAGACACAGGACTGGCTGAATGGATTAAAAAAACAAAACTCATCTATTTGCAGCCTATAAGAAACACATCTCACCAACACAGCTGCATTCAGACTGAAAATGAAAGGATGGGAAAAGATATTCAATGACAACAGAAACCAAAACTGAGCTACTGTAGCCTTCCTAATATCAGATAAAATAAACTTTAACACAAAACTGTTAAAAGAGACAAAGAAAGGCACTATGTAATGATTAAGGGATCATTCAACAGGAAGATGTAACTATTATAAAAGTATATGCACCTAATTACAGGGCACCTGGCTATTTAAAAGGTATGTTAAGGGACTTAAAGGGAGACTTAGACTCCAATACAATAGTACTGGGGGACTTCAATACTCCACTTTCAGCAATGGACAGATCAACCAGAGAGAAAAATCAACAAGGAAACAGCAGATTTAATCGACACTATAGACCAAATGGACCTAACAGATATCTACAGAACTTTTCATCCTACAGATGAAGAATTCTTCAAAGCAGTGTATGGAACTTTCTCTTGGATTTACCACAAGCAAATACATAAAGCAAGTCTCAGCAAATTAAAAAAAATCAAAACCATACCATGCATCTTATTGGACCACAATGGATTGAAGCTGGAAATCAGCAACGCAGGAATCTCTAGAACAAATAAAAACACATGGAAACTGAACAACATGCCAATGAATGAACAGTGGGTCATGGAAGAAGTCAAAACAGAAGTCAAATATTTATGGAAGCAAATGAAGATAACAATACAAAATATCAAAACTTATGGGGTACAAAAAAAAAGCAATGTGAGGAGGAAAGTTTAGCAATTGGTGCCTATATCAAGAAATTGGAAAGGCATAAAAGAAATTATCTATCAATGCATCCCCAAGATCTAGAAAAATAGCAAACCAAACCCAAAACTAGGAGGAGAAAATAATTAAAAATAGAGAAGTAATTTATGAAATTTGAATAAAAAATCTGCAAAACGAAGAGCTGGTTTTTTGAAGTAAATAAACAAAATTGATCCATCACTGTCCCAATTCACCAAAAAAGGAGAGAGAAGACCCAAAACAATAAAATTAGAGATAAAAAAGGAAATGTAACAACAGACTCCACAGATATAAAAAGAATCATCAGAAATTCCTACAAAGAGCTGTATGCCAACAAACTGGGAAACCTAGAAGAAATGTATAGATTCCTAGACAAATACAACCTACCTAATTTGAAGCATGAAGACATAAAAAGCCTAAACAGATGAATTAACAATACAGAAATTGAATCAGTGGTAAGGCTCTCCCAACTAAGAAAAGGAAAAAAAAAAAAAACAGATTTTTTTTTCTTCTTCATACTATTTGTTGAACTCTGCACTTAACAGAGTTAATCATATGTGTATAAAGTCAATTGAAAATAGATCTCAGTAAAAAAACAGGAGTAGGAATAAGAGAGGGAGGAGAAAGTTTATAACTATAAAACTGTATAGTTCTGAGTACATTCCTTCAGACTTACTTCGAAGGGTACAGTTTACTTTTCCAACTAAAAAAGCCCAGGACTGGATGTTTTCACTGCTGAATTCTACCAGACATTTCAAGAAAAACTAACTCCAATTCTTCTCAAGGTATTCACAATAATTGAAAGGGATGGAATCCTCCCAAATTCATTCTATGAAGCCAGCATCACCTTAACTCATATACCTGAAAAAGATGCAATAGAGAAAGAGAAGTAGAGATTAATTTCCCTGATGAAGATAGATGCAAAAATCCTCAAAATTCTGGCCAGCAGAATCCAACAACACATCAGAAAGATCATTCACCTGGACCAAGTGGGATTTTTCCCTGTTATGCAGGGATGGATCAACATTTTCTTATCAATCAATGTGATACATCACATTAACAAATTGCTGAACAAAAACCATATGATTATTTCAATAGATGCAGAGAAAGAATTTGATAAAATACACCATTTCATGATGAAAACTCTAAGAAAATTAGGTATAGAATGAACACTCCTCGCACAATCAAGGCAATTTATGCCAAACCCACGGCCAGTGCCTATTGAATGGGGAAAAGTTAGAAGTATACCCACTGAGATCTGGATCCAGACAAGGATGCTCACTCTCACCATTACTATTCAATATAGTCCTGGAAGTTTTAGCCAGAGCCATTAAGCAAGAAAGAGAAATTAAAGGGATACAAATTGGCAAGGAGGAAGTCAAACTATCTTTATTTTTCAGATGACATGACTCTATATATAAGGGGTCCAAAGACTCTACCAAGAGAGTATTGCAACTCATAGAATAGTTTGGTAAAGTAGCGGGATATAAAGTCAATACGCAAAAATCAACAGCCTTTGCATACACAGACAATACCATAGCTGAGAAAGAACTTCTAAGATCAATCCCATTCACAGTACCTACAAACATAATCAAATACTTCAGAATACATTTAACCAAGGATGTCATAGATCTCTACAATGAGAATTACAAAACATTAAATAAAGAAGAAGATACAAAACATTACAAATCTTCCATTTTTATCAATTGGAACAATCAATATCATCAAAATGTCCATTCTTCCAAAAGCAATTTACAGATTCAATGTGATACCAATGAAAATACCAAAGACATTCTTCTCAGATCTAGAAAAAATGATGGTGAATTTCATATGAAAACACAGGAGACCTCGAATAGATAAAGCAATCTTATACAATTAAAACAAAGCTGGAGGCATCACAATACCAGATTTCAAGATAAACTACAAGACACTTATAAACAAAACAGCCTGGTACTGGAAAAAAACAAATGGATAGACCAGTGGAACAGAATAGAAATGCCAGAAATCAACCCAAGCATCTGCAACCAACTTATATTTGATCAAGGAACTAAAACCAATCCCAGGAGCAAGGACATCCTGTTCAACAAATAGTGCTGGGAAAACTGGATTTCCACATGCAGAAGTATGAAGCAGGACCCCTACCTTACACGAAAATCCATTCAAAATGGATTAAACATCTAAATCTATGACCAGATACCATCAAATTATTAGAGAACACTGGGGAAACCCTGCAAGACTTTAGCACAGGAAAAGAGTTCTTGGAAAAGACCCCAGAGGCACAAGCAATCAAAGCCAAAAATACCAAATGGGATTACAGCAAATTGAGAAGCTTCCGTACTGCAAAAGAAATACTCAGTAAAGTGAAGAGGCAACCGACAGGTTGGGGGAAATTATTTGCAAACCACACAACTGATAAAGGATTTATAACCGTATATATAAAGAGATCAAGGTACTCCACAACAACAAAACATACAACCCAATTACGAAATGGGCAAAGGATATAAATAGACATTTTTTTTTTCAAAAGAAGAAATCCAAATGGCCAACAGACACATGAATAAATATTCAGGATCACTAGCTATCAGGGAACTGCAAATCAAAACCTCAATGAGGTTTCACCTCACCCCAGTTAGAATGGCTTTCATATAAAGAAATCAACAAGCAAACAATACCAGGGAGGATGTGGGGTAAAAGGCACCCAAATCCACTGTTGTTGGGAATGTAAACTGGTAAAACCACTATGGAAGACAGTGTGGAGATACCTCAGAAATCTGAATATATATCTACCAGATGACTAGCCATCCCCCAACTCCACTGAGAATTTACCCAAGAGAGATGAAATCAGCAAAATAAAAGAGTTATCTGCACACAATGTTTATTGCAGCTCAATTCACAATAGCTAAAGCATCGAATCAACCAAATGCCTGACAGCTGAAGATTGGGTAAAGAAATTATGGAATATGTCCTCTATGGAATACTACACAGTGGTTAAAAAATGGAATCAGGTCATTTGCAACAAAATGGATAAGACTGGAAAACAACATAGTTAGTGAAATAAGCCACAAAGACAAATACCATATGTTCTGCCTGATCTGTGATAATAGAGCACCTAAAAGGAAATCTGTATAAGTGAATTTGACAGTTTGAGAAGCAAAGATTTGAACGGCCCTTATCTTGACTGTCAAGGAACAGATTTTTTTTCTCCTTCATACTATTTGTTGAACTCTGCACTTAACATAGAGTTAATTATATGTGTATAAAGTCAATTGAAAATAGATCTCAGTAAAAAACAGGAATGAGAATAAGAGAGGGAGGAGAAAGTTTATAACTATAAAACTGTATAGTTCTGAGTACATTCCTTCAGACTTCCTTCTAAGGGTATAGTTTAAAAACTTGCCTTGGGACCCCAAAACTCTTTAAACTGGGTGGAAAAATCCATCCTAAGCATTAAATTGCCCATATTAAGTATCAAATTGATCATATAGGTATGCTTAATATTCAGGGAACTAACAAACGACCCAACATATGGGTTCTAGGAGTTCCTGAAGGCATGGAAAGAGAATTGATTAGAAGGCCTTTTAGAAAGTTAATTACAGAAAACTTCCCTTATTTGGAAAAAGAAAGGGATGTCCAAGTACAGGAAGCACATAAAACTCCTAATACACATGACCAGAAAAGATCACCACTACAACACATTGTAGTCAAACTATCCACAGTAAAAGATAAAGATTCTAAAATGTTCATGAGAGAAACACCAGATTACTTTCAGAGGATCTCCAATTAGATTCACAGCTGACTTCTCATCAGAAATCCTACAGTCTAGAAAAGAGTTGCAAGATATATTCCAAGTCTTAAGAGAAAAAAACTGTATACCCAGAATACTGAACCCTACAAAGCTCTTATTTATAAATAAAGGTAAAATAAATACCTTCCACAGCAAAAAGAATTTGAAAGAATTTTCACCACTCCTACAGCCTTAAAAAAATTCTTAAGGATATGCAACAGACAGAAACATGGTCACCACTATGTAAGAAAGTGAAAGCAGAAAATCTCCCAGTAAAATTACAAAGGAAATCCAAAGTAGGCAATAGGAACATTTATGGGAAAATGGCAGGGAAATTGAACTTTGGTTTTTCATTTGTAGTTCCTTTGATTTCTGAATATCCTGTTACTGGTAATCAAGCCACATATTAACACAATCATCTTATGAATCCTTTTTAAAGAAGGCATGGATTATATTAAACCATCTTTCTTTTCCTTCTCTTATTATATACCATTTGTATGATTACAGTGTTAAGTCTAAGTTATTATGTCTTTGGACAGAAGTTTATATCAGTTATTTTAAATCTATCTTTGAAGCTCAGTCCATAAGTATGTTGTTACCTAAAAAGAAATTACTTGGGTTTCCATTACTAGAATACTTGAAAACTGAAATTGTTAAGATACATTATGTAATGAATTAGGGTTTTATTTCTGAATAAAATTAGAAATGAATAAAGATTTGATAATAATGAGAGTGCTTACAAGCACTGTGAACCCTTTTATATTTGTGGCATCCAAGATTCAAGTGTTTACTAGATCTTTCTCCTTGAAATCCTGCTCTTCTTTTCTGTGTTTCATGCATTTAATCTTGTTATTGATGTAAAACAGCAGGATTAAAGTGTCATTGTATCTGTGTTCATTATGAATACCATAGCGTTTTTTAGTTAGGAAAAAATAGTCTCAAAAATAGTCTTAGTGTCATTTTTGGTTAACATTTCACGCACTAATAGTATTATAGATACCATTAATCATTTTAATAAGGTGTCTGTAAAAATTTAAAGCATTACATATTATATTTGAACTGGTTAGTGAAGAAAGGAAAAAAAAACTAGCTTATTGAGACTGTAGATCCTCCATTGGTTAAGTTTCAAAATTTTTAATAAAGGAAATTTGAGACATAGGTTGAAACCAAACAGTATCAATTAAATTAGCTCCTGTGACACGGAAAGGAACACCAGGAGCAGTAAAGGACATGTGAGGGTATTTACTTGCCATGGTTGTGGTTGTGGTATGCTCATACTTAAATAGAGATAGTGCAACACTGACATTTTTGTTGCCCGGTAATCTGTAAGAGTCCTGCATTTATCCATATTAAAATAACTATAAATTAATGGAATCTACAAAGAAGAAACTTTATGACTGTATTGTATTTGAGAGCCTTTGTACAACTAGGCAAAGTTGCCTTGATACAAAGCATTCAGATTTTCTATTATATCCTGCAAGGCTCTCATTTGTGAATGAAGGTGAAATAAAGACCTTTCACAGCAAACAGAAATCGAAAGAATTTGTCGCCACTCATCCAGCCCTGCAAAAGATGCTTAAAGATGTGTTACACACAGAAACACAGAAACTTGGTCATCAATATGAAAGAAGGTAAACGAAGGAAACCTTACAGCAAAAGATCACAGGAAGTTCAAAACATATATTAGAAAATATCCTTGGCAAATGGCAGGGCAAAGTTATTACGTATCAATAGTCACATTGAACATTAATGGCCTGAACTGTCCAGTTAAAAGACACTGATTGGCTGATTGGGTTAAGGAACAAAACCCATCTATTTGCTGCTTACAAGAAACACATCTTTCCAACAAAGATGCATACAGACTGCAAGTGAAAGGCTGGAAAAAGATATACCATGCCAACAGAAATGAAAAAAGAGTGGGCATAGCCATCTTAATATTGGACAACATAAACTTTACCACAAAAACTATTAGGAGAGACAAAGAGGGGCACTATATAATGATTAAGGGATCAATTCAACAGGAAGATATAACGATTATCAATGTATATGCACCTAATTACAGGGCACCGGTTTATTTAAAAGATTTGTTAAGGGACTTAAAGGGAGACTTAGACCCCAATACAATAGTACTGGGGGACTTCAATACTCCACTCTCAGAAATAGACAGATCAACAGGACAGAAGATCAACAAGGAGACAGTAGATTTAAATGACACTATAGCCCAAATGGATCTAACAGATATCTACAGAACTTTTCATCCTACACAGAAAGCATTTACATTCTTCTCAGCAGTACATGGAACCTTCTCTAGGATTGACCACATACTAGGCCATAAAGCAATCCTCAGCAAATTCAAAAGAATTAGAATCATACCATGCAGCTTCTCAGACCATAAAGGAATGAAGTTGGAAATTAGCAACTCAGGAATCCCTAGAGCATACGCAAACACATGGAGATTAAACAACATGCTCCTGAATGAACAATGGGTCATAGAAGAAATTAAAAGAGAAATCAAAAAGTTTCTGTAAGTAAATGAGGATAACAGCACAACATAACAAAACTTATAGGACGCAGCAAAAGCAGTGTTAAGAGGAAAGTTTATATCAATAGGTGTCTACATCAAGAAATTGGAAAGGCACCAAATAGATAAGCTTTCAATGCATCTCAAGGATCTAGAAAATCTGCAGCAAACCAGATGCAAATCCAGTAGGAGAAGAGAAATAATTAAAATCACAGAAGAAATCAACAGGATTGAATCCAAAAAAAAAAAAAAATTACAAAAAATCAGCCAAAGGAAGAGCTGGTTTTTTGAAAAAAATAAACTAAATTGACACCCCATTGGGCCAACTAACTAAAAAAAAGAAGAGAAAAGATCCAAATCAATAAAATCAGAGATTAAAAAGGAAACATGGCCGGCGCCGCGGCTCACTAGGCTAATCCTCCGCCTAGCGGCGCCGACACACCAGGTTCTAGTCCTGGTCGGGGCGCCGGATTCTGTCCCGGTTGCCCCTCTTCCAGGCCAGCTCTCTGCTGTGGCCAGGGAGTGCAGTGGAGGATGGCCCAGGTGCTTGGGCCCTGCACCCCATGGGAGACACTGCACCCCATGGGAGACCAGGAAATGCACCTGGCTCCTGGCTTCTGCCATCGGATCAGCGCGGTGCGCCGGCCGCAGCGCGCCGGCCGCGGTGGCCATTGGAGGGTGAACCAACGGCAAAGGAAGACCTTTCTCTCTGTCTCTCTCTCTCACTGTCCACTCTGCCTGTCAAAAATAAAAAAATTAAAAAAAATAAAAATAAAAAGGAAACATAACAACAGACACCACAGAAATAAAAAGAATCCTCAGAAATTACTACAAGGACTTGTATGCCAGCAAACAGGGAAACCTATCAGAAATGAATAGATTTCAACACATGCAACCTACCTAAATTGAACCAGGAAGACATAGAAAACCTAAATAGACCCATAACTGAGACAGAAATTGAAACAGTAATAAAGCCCCCCTCCCCAACAAAGAAAAGCCAAGGACCGGATGGATTCACTGCTGAATTCTACCAGACATTTAAAGAAGAACTAACTCCAATCCTTCTCAAACTATTCAGAACAATCAAAAAAGAGGGAATCCTCCCAAATTCTTTCTATGAAGCCAGCATCACCTTAATTCCTAAGCTGGAAAAAGATGCAGCATTGAAAGAGAGTTACAGACAAATATCCCTGATGAACATAGATGTAAAAAACCCTCAATAAAATTCTGGCCAATAGAATGCAACAACACATCAGACAGATCATCCACCAAGACCAAGTGGGATTTATCCCTGGTATGCAAGGATAGTTCAATGTATGCAAAACAATCAATGTGATGCACCACATTAACCGACTACAGAAGAAAAACCATATGATTATCTCAATAGATGCCGAGAAAGCATTTGATAAAATACAACACCCTTTCATGATGAAAACTCTAAGCAAACTGGGTATGGAAGGAACACTCCTCAATACAATCAAAGCAAATTATGAAAAACCCACAGCCAACATCCTATTGAATGGGGAAAAGTTGGAAGCATTTCCACTGAGATCTGGTATCAGACAGGGATGCCCACTCTCACCACTGCTATTCAATATAGTTCTGGAAGTTCTAGCCAGAGCTATTAGGCAAGAAAAAAAAATTAAAGGGATACAAATTGGGAAGGAATAAGTCAAAATATCCCTCTTTGCAGATGATATGATTCTTTATTTAGGGGACCAAAAGAATTCTACTAAGAGATTATTGGAACTCATAGAAGATTTTGGCAAAGTAGCAGGATATAAAATCAATGCACAAAAATCAACAGCCTTTGTATACACAGGCAATGCCACGGCTGAGGAAGAACTTCTAGGATCAATCCAATTCACAATAGCTACAAAAACAATCAAATACCTTGGAATAAACTTAACCAAGGATGTTAAAGATCTCTACCATGAGAATTACAAAATCTTAAAGAAAGAAATAGAAGAGGATACCAAGAAATGGAAAAATCTTCCATGCTCATGGATTGGAAGAATCAATATCATCAAAATGTCCATTCTCCCAAAAGCAATTTATAGATTCAATGCAATACCAATCAAGATACCGAAGACCTTCTTCTCAGACCTAGAAAAAATGATGCTGAAATTCATATGGAGAAACAGGGGACCTTGAATAGCTAAAGCAATCTTGTACAACAAAAACGAAGCTGGAGGCATCACAATACCAGATTTCAGGACATACTACAGGGCAGTTATAATCAAAACAACATGGTACTGGTACCGAAACAGATGGATAGACCAATGGAACAGAATTGAAACACCAGAAATCAATCCAAATATCTACAGCCAACTTATATTTGATCAAGGATCCAAAACCAATCCCTGGAGCAAGGACAGTCTATTCAATAAATGGTGCTGGGAAAATTGGATTTTCACATGCAGAATCATGAAGCAAGACCCCTACCTTTCACCTTACACAACAATTCACTCAACATGGATTAAAGACTTAAATCTATCTACGACCCGACACCATCAAATTATTAGAGAGCATTGGAAAAACCCTGCAAGATATAGGTACCGGCAATGACTACTTGGAAAACACCCCAGAAGCACAGGCAGTCAAAGCCAAAATTAACATTTGGGATTGCATCAAATTGAGAAGTTTCTGTACTGCAAAAGAAACAGTCAGGAAAGTGAAGAGACAATTGACATAATGGGAAAAAATATTTGCCAACTATGCAACTGATAAAGGGTTGATAACCAGAATCTACAAAGAAATCAAGAAACTCCACAAAAACAAAACCAACAACCCACTTAAGAGATGGGCCAAGGACCTCAATAGACATTTTTCAAAAGAGGAAATCCAAAGGGCCAACAGACACATGAAAAAATGTTCAAGATCACTAGCAATCAGGGAAATGCAAATCAAAACCACAATGAGGTTTCACCTCACCCCGGTTAGAATGGCTCACATTCAGAAATCTACCAACAATAGATGCTGGCGAGGATGTGGGGAAAAAAGGGACACTAACCCACTGTTGGTGGGAATGCAAACTGGTCAAGCCACTATGGAAGTCAGTCTGGAGATTCCTCAGAAACCTGAATATAACCCTACCATTCAACCCAGCCATCCTACTCCTTGGAATTTACCCAAAGGAAATTAAAATGGCAAACAAAAAAGCTGTCTGCATCTCAATGTTCATTGCAGCTCAATTCACAATAGCTAAGACCTGGAACCAACCCAAATGCCCATCACCAATAGACTGAATAAAGAAATTATGGGATATGTACTCTATAGAATACTATACAGCAGTCAAAAAAAATGAAATCCGGTCATTTGCAACAAGATGGAGGAATCTGGAAAACAACATGCTGAGTGAACTAAGTCAGTCCCAAAGGGACAAATATCATATGTTCTCCCTGATCGGCAACAACTAACTGAGCACCAAAGGGGAAACCTGTTGAAGTGAAATGGACACTATGAGAAACAGTGACGTGATCAGCTCTTGTCCTGACTGTTGATGAACAATGTAATACTTTATCCATTTTAGTATTTTTTTTTTGTTCTAGTACTATTGGTTGAACTCTGTAAGTAACACACAATTATTTTTAGGTGTTTAAATTTTAACTGAAAAGTGATTCCTGTTAGGAATTTGGAAAACATTATGCTGAGTGAAATAAGCCAATCCCAAAGGGACAAATACCACTTGTTCTCCCTGTAGGTGACAACTAACCGAGCACCAAAAAGGAAACCTGTTAAAGTGAAATGAACACTATGAGAAACAGTGACTTGATCAGCCCTTGCCCAGACTGTTGATGAACAACTTAATACGTTATCCCTCTTAGTATTTTTTTGGTTTGTTCTACTTAATACTTTTGGTTGAATACTGTAATCAACACACAGTTATTCTTAAGTGTTGAAACTTAACTGAAAAGCGATCACTGTTAAATATAAGAGTGGGAATAAGAGAGGGAAGAGATGTGCAATTTGGGACATGCTCAAGCTGACTTGCCCCAAACGGTAGAGTTAGAAACATACCATGGGATTCCAATTCAATCCCATCAAGGTGGCATGTACCAATGCCATCTCACTAGTCCAAGTGATCAATTTCTGTTCACAATTGATCATAATGATAGGACTAAGAACCAAAGGGATCACATAAACAAGAATAGCGTCTGCAAATACTAACTGATAGAATAAAAAAGGGAGAGAATGATCCAACATGGGAAGCGAGATACACAGCAGACTCAGAATGGTAGATGTCCTAAACAGCACTCTGGCCTCAGAATCAGCCCTTAAGTCATGTGGATCTGGCTGAAGATCCCATGAGAGTATTTCAGGCATGGAAAGCCAAGACACTCTGGCAAAAAAAAAAAAATGACCTAAATGAAAGATCTCCATGAGTGAGATCCCACTGGAAAGAACAGGTCATCAAAGAAGGAGGTACCTTTCTCTGAAGGGAGGAGAGAACTTCCACTCTGACTATGACCTTGTCTAAATATGAAAGGAGTCAGTGAACTCAAAAGGCTTCCATAGCCTTGGCAATTCATGACAAGAGCCTAGGGTAATTACTGATGCCATAACAGGAGTGTCAATTTGTAAAGTCAACAACAGGAGTCACTGTGCACTTACTCCTCATGTAGGATCTTTGTCCTTAATGTGCTGTACATTGTGATTTAATGCTATAACTAGTACTCAAACAGTATTTTTCACTTTGTGTTTCTATGTGGGTGCAAACTGTTGAAATCTTTACTTAATGTATGCTAAACTGATCTTCTGTATATAAAGAGAATTGAAAATGAATCTTGATGTGAATGGAAGGGGAGAGGGAGAGGGAAAGGGGAGGGTTGCGGGTGGGAGGGAGTTATGGGGGGGGGAAGCCATTGTAATCCATAAGCTGTGCTTTGGAAATTTACATTCATTAAATAAAATTTAACAAAAATTTAGTATTACAAGAAAAAGGGCATTATTCCATGAGCATAAGTGATAATTTGCTTATTGAGTTTCAGAAGAAAAAATATGAAATGAGTAACAGTCACTTTGTTAGCTATAATGTTAAATAGGCAAGTTTTACCATAAAGCTTAAATATGTATTTCTCAAATGTGAACCACAGTATGTTGCTTTGTATATACTGTAAGTGCTACAAATACTCTCAGCACTGAACATGTATTGATACCTCTCAAATGAATGTAACCTTTGATGTAGGTGTTTTCATATGCCTCAGAAAGTATCTGAGTGTCTGCAGATTTGTTAATCTATTAATAATGAAAATAGTTCTTGTTCTTTTTTGTTGTTTTCCATATTTTCATCTTTAAATTTGAATTTTTACATTTTTATTATTGTTAATTTAAGTACAATGGTTCAATGGTTAAAATAGGATTCTCAGTGAAGAAACATAAAAACAGTCTCATTCATGTAACTCTTTAGGTAAAAACTACATTTTGTGTTCTGTGTCCATACACTTTTAACAAACTGTATTTGTGATTAAACATAAGAGATGATGTTTAGGCTTTGTTCCCAATTAATAAGGTATTTTATCATTGATTAAATGAAGGAATGTAAAAAAATCACACACTAAAAATAAGGTAAAATTACATCAACAGAGAATCTGTGACACATTGTAGTCAAATTTCAACAGTAAAAAGTAAAGATTATAAAATGTGTGTAAGAGAAATGCCAGATTACTTTCAGAAGATCTCCAAATATACTCATAATTGATTTCACATCAAATACCCTATTGGATAGGAAAGAATGGTCAGACATAGTCCAAGTCAACCAGACTTAGTCCAAGTCAACCCAGAATACTGTACCCTGCAAAGTCCTCATCTATGAATGAAGGTGAAATAAAGATCTTCCATAACAAATAGAAATTGAAAGAATTTGTCACCACTCATCCAGCCTTACAAATGAGGCCTAAAAATGTGCTACACACAGAAACACAGATAGTCATCATTATCAAAGAATGTGAAGGCAGAACATCTCCTGGTAACAGTACAAAGAATATCTAAAGCAAACAATAGGAATATTTATAGAACAATGGAAACCCCAAGTTGTAACTTGTCAGTAGTAACCCTGAATGTAAGTGGCCTAAATTTTTCAATTAAAAGATAAAGATTGGCTGAATGGATTAATAAGCAAAATGCCATCTATTTGCTGCCTACAAGAAATACAGTTCACTAACAAATATACAGGCAGACTGAAAGTGAAATGATGGAAAAAGGTATTCCATGTTAACAAAACGTGTAAACTAGCTGGTGTAGCCATCCTAATATAAGACAAAATAGACTTTAACACAAAACCTGTTAAAAGAGACAAGAAAGGGCACTAAGTAATGATTAAGGGATCAATTCAACAGCAAGATGAAACTATAACAAATGTATATGCACCAAATACCAGGGGGCCTAGCTATTTAAAACAAATGTTAATGAATCCAAAAGGATACATAAATTACAATACAATAGTAATGGAGGACTTCAAAACCCCTGTTTCACCAATGCACAGATCAACTATACAGAAAATCTATAAAGAAACAACACAGCTAATCTAGACTATGCAACAAATGGACCTAATTGACATCTACAGGACATTTCATCCCAAAACTGTGGGATACACATTGTTTTCATCATTGCATGACACTTTCTCTAGGATAGACTATTTGATAGGTCACAAAGCATGACTCAACAAATTTTAAAAAACTGAAATCATATTACCTAGCATTTCTGACCACAATGGAATGAAGCTGGAAATTAACAACTGAAGAATCTCTTTAAAATATGTAAACACATGGAGATTGAACAACATGCTCCTGAATGAACAGTGAGTCATAGAAGAAATAAAAAGATAAATTTAAAAATTCCTGGCTGGCGCTGCAGCTCAACAGGCTAATCCTCCGCCCGCGATGCCAGCACCCCGGATTCTAGTCCTGGTCGGTGCACCAGAATCTGTCCCGGTTGCTCCTCTTCCAGTCCAGCTCTCTGCTGTGGTCCGGGAATGCAGTGGAGGATGGCCCAACTCCTTGGGCCCTGCACCCGCATGGGAGACTAGGAGAAGCACCTGGCTCCTGGCTTTGGATCAGCATGTGCGCTGGCTGCAGTGCACCAGCCACAGCGGCCACTGGCGTGTGAACCAATGGAAAAGGAAGACCTTTCTCTCTGTCTCTTTCTCTCACTGTCCACTCTGCCTGTCCAAAAAACAAAAATTCCTAGGAATGAGTGATGACAAAACAACATATAAAATCTTATACAATACAGCAAAAGCAGTGTTGAGAGGGAAGATTATAGCAATTAATGGAAAGGCCACACATAAATGAGCTATCAATGCATCTTTAGGACCTAGAAAAACAAGAACAAACCAAACCCCAAATTAGTAGGACAAAAGAAATAATTAAAATTAAAGGAGAAATAAATGAAATTGAAATAAAGATAACAAAAGATCTGTGAAATGAAGAGCTGTTGTTTTGAAAAAAATCAACCAAATTGATATACCAAATAAGCAATGAAAGAGGGACAAAACCCAAGTCATTGAAATCAGAGATAAAAAAGGATATTTGATAACGGATATCACAGAAATAAAAAGAATCATCAGCAATTACTAAAAACGGCTATATGCCAACAAATTGGAAAATCTAAAAGAAATGGATAGATGCTTGGATACATACAGTCTACCAAAACTGAGGCATGAAGACATTGAAAACAAACAAATTAGTAACCGAAGTGGAGACTGAATCAATAATAAAGACCCTCCGGAACTGAATTCTACCACATTTTTAAAGAAGAGCTAATTCTACTTTTTCTCAAAATATTCAAAATCAGTGAAAGGGAGGGAATCCTCACAAACTCCTTATGAGGCCTACATCACCTTAATTCCAAAAACAGAAAAAAATAAATACAAGAAAGAGAATAATAGACCAATACCCCTAAATAACAGAGATGCAAAAATCCTCAACAAAATAAAAGAATCCAATACATCAATAAAACAATATATCAATACATATAAGAACAAATACATCAGAAAGATCATTCACTCAGAACAAGAGGGATTTATACCTGGTATGCAAGGATGTTTCAACATATGCAAATCAAAGAATGTGATACCGCACTGTGGCCAACACCAAATGAAAAAATGCTCACAATCACTAGCCATCAGGGAAATGAAAATCAAAACCACAATGAGGTTTCACCTTATTCCAGTCAGAATGACTATACTAGGAAATAAAAAAAAAAATAAATGCTGACAAAAACATTTGGATAAAGGCTCCTTAACCACTGTTTTGGAGAATGTAAACCAATACAGCCATTGTGGAAGACAATATCTAGATACATCAGAAATCTGAAAACAGATCTACCATATGACCCAGCCATCCCACTCCTTGTAATTTACACAAGCAATAAGAAATCACCATATAAAAGCGTTATCTGTACCTCCATGTTTACTGCAATTCAATTCATAAGAGCTAAGGCATAGAATCACCACAAATGTCTACAGATGACTATCAACTGATGACTAAACACATTGTTATGTGTGTGTGTGTGTGTGTGTGTGTGTGTTTATTATGGAGCACTATTCATAAGTTAGAAACAATGAAATCTTGTTTTTCACAACAAAAATGGTTGCAACTGGAAATGATTTGCTTAGTGAAAGAAACTAGTTCCCAAAAGACAAATACCATTGTTTTTCCCTGATCTGTGGTTATTAATAGAGTGCAAAAGATGTAAACTACATGAGCAAAATTGACAACTTGAGATTTGATTATTCTTTATAGCCCTGTCTCTACTATTGAGGAACAGTGCTTTTTTCTTCTATTTGTTGGATTTTTTCCTTAGTATATGGTTAATCTTATGAATCTAAGACAAACTGAAAGTAGATCATTGTGAAAATTAAAAGAACAAGAAAAAAAGGAGGAAGGAGGGTGGGAGTGTGGACAGAAGGGAGGATAGGGTGAAAAACAGCACTATCCTGCTTTATTTGTATATATGAAATAAATGAAATGTGTTCACCTTAAAAAAGATTTGAAAACAATTAAAAATTAAAAACAATTTAAAAAGAACTGGGTGGCCGGCACCGTGGCTCAATAGGCTAATCCTCCACCTAGTGGCGCTGGCACACCAGGTTCTAGTTTCAGTTGGGGCGCCGGATTCTTTCCCGGTTGCCCCTCTTCCAGGCCAGCTCTCTGCTGTGGCCAGGGAGTGCAGTGGAGGTCAGCCCAAGTGCTTGGGCCCTGCACCCCATGGGAGACCAGCATAAGTACCTGGCTCCTGCCTTTGGATCAGCACAGTGTGCCAGCCACAGCGCGTCAGCCATGGCGGCCATTGGAGGGTGAACCAACGCAAAAGGAAGACCTTTCTCTCTGTCTCTCTCTCACTATCCACTCTGCCTGACAAAAAAGAACTGTGCAAAGAACATGAATAGGCATATTTCAAAGGATAAAATTCAAGTGGCTAACAGACACATGAAAAAATGATAAGGATCACTCTCCATCAGGGAAATGCAAATCAAAACCACAATGAGGTTTCAACTCATTCCACTTTGAATGGTTCTCATTCAGAAATCAACAATTAAGTCTAGCCAGGATATAGGGGAAAGTACCCTATTCTACTGTTGGTGGTAATGTAAAGTAGAACAACCATTAGGGAAGACAGAATGGAAATTCCTTGGAAATCTGAAAGTAGACCTACCATACGATCTAGGCCTCCGACTCTTGAGAATTTACCCAAAGGAAATGAAATAAGCATATGAAAGAATTATTTGTAGTATCATGTTTATTGCAGCTCAATTCACTATAGCTAAGATATAGAATCAACTCAGATGTCCATCAACTGATGCTGGGTAAAGAAAAAGTGATATGTGTATACACCATGAAATACTATTCAGCAAAAAAAAAAAAAAAAGAAGCCCTGTATGAATGCAACTGGAAGCCATTATGCTTAGTGAAATAAGCCAGTCCCCAAAAGACAAATATCATATGTTTTCTATGATATGTGGTAGTTAACATATTCTACAAAAAATATATAGGAATGAAACAGACATCTTGTGATTTGATTATTGTTTTTAGATCTTATTCATACTCCTGTATAACTGTGTTCTTTCTGCTTTTCTCCTGTTGAATATTATGTTTAGTAATAAATTAACCCTGTGATTATAGAGTGGGTTGAAATTACATTTTTGCAAGAATTAAAAAAAAAAACAAAAAAGCAAGGAAGGAGGAGGATTGAGAGTGGGAGAGAGAGGAAGGGAGAGAGGCAAAGGAAAAAAATATGGTTATTTTCTTAGAATTATACCTGTGAAATATATGAAATCGAATTTTTTATTAATTTTTTTAGAAAAAGAACTAGGAGTTTGGAGAGATTTGAATGTAATCAATAGTCATTACCATTGATCTCCAAAATTATTGCCCTCCCCATTTTTCGAACCTTAATGAAGAAGTGGGCTGGACCCTGATTCCTTGCATACCCAGTGGCTTCCTTTTGATCTTTGTCCTGAATACTTTCTTCTATCCTCAGCCTAAGCAGTGGAAAATGGAAAGCAAAGAACATGCAAGCTTTCACATCCAAAGAACAATATTCTTTCCACAGAAAATAATAATTTTCTCTAAAAGTATTTTACAACTCCTTAGTATTCATGAAGCTCCACTATGAAAATCAAAATTTCTGGTGTAAATACACTTAACTATCCATGTAAACAACCTCACATTCTTATGCGGAAAATAATGCTGGATTCACCTCTTTAAAGGTATTCATTCCTGGTTACATTGTAACAAATGAAACACTGGGAAGCTGAAATGAGAAGTGACTGCATGGATTTCCTGGCTCCTGAGTTTCTTAAACTGCATTGTTACATTTAAGGTGCCTTCTCCTGGCCATTGTTTTTCTATACTTCCAATCTTTAGCATCTATTTTATCTCTGTGTGCTGAATCAGGCTGAAACAACGGCTCATTTACTTCTAAAACAAATACAAAATGAAAAGCTTATTATTATTATTTTTAACACTAATTCTTTTTTTCAACTTTTATTTAATAAATATAAATTTCCAAAGTACAACTTTTGGATTAATGCATCTTTTCCCCCCATAACCTCCCTCCCACCCACAACCATCCCATCTCCCACTCCCTCTCCCATCCCATTCTTCATCAAGATTCATTTTCAACTATCTTTATATACAGATCAACTTAGTATGTACTAAGTAATGATTTCAACAGCTTGCATCCACACAGATACACAAAGTATAAAGTACTGTTTTAGTAGTAGTTTTACTGTTAATTCTCATATTACAACACATTAAGGACAGAGATCCTACATGAGGAGTAAGTGCACAGTGACTCTTGTTGTTGATTTAACAATTGACACTCATTTATGACGTCAGTAATCGCCGGAGGCTCTTGTCATGAGCTGCCAAGGCTATGGAAGCTCTTGAGTTCACCAACTCCAATCTTATTTAGACAAGGCTATAGTCAAAGTGGAAGTTCTCTCCTCCCTTCAGAAAAAGGTACCTCCTTGGATGGCCTGTTCTTTCCACTGGGATCTGACTCACAGAGATCTTTCATTTAGGTCATTTTTTCTTGCCACAGTGTCTTGGCTTTCCATGCCTAAAAAACTCTCATGGGTCCGAATGCCTTAAGGGCTGACTCTGAGGCCAGAGTGCTGTTTAGGACATCTGCCATTCTATGAGTCAGCTGTGTATCCCACTGCCCATATTATTATTATTACTTAATCAGTTGAAGTGTGAGCTTTTTAAATAAACTCTGTGGATCTGTCACCAGTTGGAAGGCTGTGGAAGCCGTGGGGTTCTTGTCTTCATGCAATAAAGAATTCAGGCATGAGACAGAGAGTGATGTGATAAGGCTTTATTGGGGATAGGGCACCTATCAGAATGGAAGGGACAGAGAGAGCGCGCCCAGTGGCTCAGACTGGAGGAGAGCAAGGTTACAAGGTTGAATGTAGGCAGGCAGATGAGCAGAGAGGCAAAGAGCTGAGTGCACAGTCTGTTTGGACTCCCTAGATTTTTATTTTTTTTAATGAATACATTTTTACATAGATTTAACTTTAGGAATACAGTGGTTCTTTCCCCCATCCTCCCCACTCCGCTCCCATCCCACCTCCCATTCCCTCTCCCATCTAATAATTCATTATGGAAATTTTTTTGTATGACTTTATATACAGAGGGCACACTCTAGGCTAATCATAGATGTCAACAATTTGCCCCCATGCCCACACACAACATATAGAGTAAAGTTTGGGTAGAGAATTTGCAGTCTATTCTCATATTACAATTCAATAGGGACAAAGATCCTACCTGTGAAGCAAATGCACAGTGACTACTCTTGTTCCTTTAACAATTAACACTCTTTTTTATGACATCAGTGATCATCTGAGGTTCTTTCAGTGGGCTGCCAGGGATATGGAGGGCTTTTGTGACCATAGACTCTGTCGGTATTTGGACACAGCTTTAAGCAAAGTGGATGTTCTCTTTTCCCTTCAGAGAAGAGTGTCTCCTTCTTTGATGACCCTTCCTTTCCTCTGAGGTCTCTCAGAGATCCTCCGTGTTGGATTTTTTCCTAAGAGTCTAGTCTTTCCATTCCTGAAATGCTCTTGCTGGCCTTTCAGCCCAACCAGGAAGACTTATGGGTTGATTCTGAGGTCAGAGTGTTATTTACAGCAAAAGTCATTCTAGGAGTCTTCTGTGTGGACTGCTTCCCATGTTGGTCCTTTCTTCCTTTTTTAATTTTATTATTTTTACCAGGTACTTGATCATCCCTTTTAAAATTAGACTGGTCTATCTGTTGCCTTTAACATTTAATATGCTCATTGTAACAGTGAAGATGGTGTTTATACCACCGACTCTTATGGGTTTGAAGCCCCATGATTAGTTCTTAGGCTGTACCCTGTATGTAGGCTGCCTGTATGCAGAACTATACTGTTGTACAGTTTTATACTACCTTCTCCATCTCTTATTCTCTCCTTTGTTTTTAACTGGGATCTTTTCCAATTGCCTTAAAATATATATAATTAACTCTGTGTTACATAGAGAGAGTTCAGCATATAGTGTGAAGTAGAGATGAGAGAGAGAGAGAAGGAAACTGGGAAAAAACTGACAAAACAAAACAAAAAAGGATATACACATTAAAAACTAACAATGGTTAACCATCTCTCGACAATCAGGTCAAGGATTCTTGAAGACATTTGTTCTAAAAGTGAATATTTCCCTTCTATAGCTTTCATTTTCATTGTGCTATTAATATTAATTCTCCCAAATCAGGGAGAACATATGGTGTTTGCCTCTTTGGGACTGGGTTATTTCACTATGTATGAGGTTTTCCTGCTTGCTCCATTTTGTTGCAAAGGACCAGATCTCATCCTTTTTTTTTACTGCTATGTAGTATTCCCCAGGTTTTTAAGTGAGCCTGTTTACTCACCTCCCCCTCTCCTCCAGGACATTTGGTGGAGAAGCTGCCAGAGGGGTCTGTTGGGTGAGAATTAACAAATTCATCACCAGATTTTCCCTGGGTAGAGTAGGGGGGCTTCCCTTAGGGCATCTGTAAAGGTTTTACTGCTCCATGTTATCAGGTAACCCATTTGGTCCTGAGGAGAGAGATTCTCCTGGGAGCTTTCCTTGGGAGAAGGACTGGGACCAGCTGGGATGTTATCAGGGTCTGAGCATGACTTTGAAGTGCAAGATGCTGGGCTTCTGGAGCTTCTGCAGTAGGTGCTGGTCTGCACTGGTCTTCAGGCCTGTCTCCACATACACATAGGCTAAATTTCTGACTTGCTACCTAACAGATTCTGTCAGTATCAGTTTCCTAGTTTTGAAAGGGGTGGGTGTTGTGATACAATGGGTTAAACTAGAGTGCCTACTATTGAGCATACCTCTGCTTGCAATCCAGCTTCCTGCCAATGTGTAGGCTTAGAGAAATCAGGTGATGACTCAAGTACTTGGGCCCTTGTCACCCACAAGGGAGACCTGGATGGAGCTCCTGGCTTCAGGTTTCCACCTGACATTTGTAAGCCTTTGGGAAATGAACCACTTGATGGAAGCTCTATCCTCACCATCTGTGTGTGTGTGTGTGTGTGTGTGTGTCACTCTGCCTCACAAATACAAATAAAAATTCCTGGGTAAGATATTGTACTATAGTTTTGCAAGATGCTAACACTCGGGGAGGCTGGGGGAGGGGTTCAAGGACCTCAGTGTCCATTCTTTGCAACTTCCTATGAATCTATAACTATTTGAAATAAACATTTCAAAGATTTTATTTTAATAGAGTTATTTTTCTTGTCCTAGAGGAAATGCTTTTGGTCAGAAGGACAGAGCAATGCTTGCTAACTGGGAGCAGAAGGCAAGCTGTGAGATGACTTGCCCAGCATCCAAACTCTCCTGAAGACGATGCCGTCTACCAGTGCCTTACTAAGTGGAGCAAGGCATCAAGAGCACCGAGACCTTTATCTGCACTGAAACCAGCATTACATGAATGGCAGTCTCGGTACTTCAGCTGACACCTGTCCCAAACTGCTCATTTTAATCTTTTTTTTTAAAACTTTTATTTAGTAAATATAATTTTCCAAAGTACAGTATATGGATTACAATGGCTTTTCCCCCCCCATAACTTCCCTCCCACCTGCACCCCTCCCATCTCCCGCTCCC
The DNA here is from genome assembly GCF_964237555.1 of Oryctolagus cuniculus. Classification (NCBI taxonomy): domain Eukaryota; kingdom Metazoa; phylum Chordata; class Mammalia; order Lagomorpha; family Leporidae; genus Oryctolagus; species Oryctolagus cuniculus. The sequence goes on along the minus strand of NC_091435.1, from coordinate 160,704,717 downwards.
TCTCCCATTCCATTCATATCAAGATTCCTTTCCAATTATCTTTAGATACAGAAGATCGATTTAGTATATATTAAGTAAAGATTTCATCAGTTTGCACCGCACAGAACATAAAGTGTAAAATACTGTTTCAGACTAGTTATAGCATTAATTCACACTGGACAACATATTAAGGACAGAGATCCCACATAAGGAGTAAGTACACAGTGACTCCTGTTGTTGACTTAACAATTTGACATTGTTGTTTATGGTGTCAGAAATCTCCCTAGGCTCTAGTCATGAGTTGCCAAGGCTATGGAAGCCTCTTGAGTTCACTGACTTCGATCTTATTTAGACAAGGCCATAGTCAGAGTGTAAGTTCTCTCCCCCCTTCAGAGAAAGGTACCTCCTTCTTTGATGGCCCGTTCTTTCTACTGGGATCTCACTCGCACAGATCTTTCATTTAGTTGTTTTTTTTTGTTTGTTTTGTTTTTTGTTTTTTGTTTTTTGCCAGAGTGTCTTGGCTTTCCATGCCTAAAATACTCTCATGGGCTCTTCAGCCAGTTCCGAATGCCTTAAGGGCTGATTCTGAGGCCAGAGTGCTATTTAGGACATCTGCCATTCTATGAGTCTGCTGTGTATCCCACTTCCCATGTTGGATCGTTCTCTCCCTTTTTGATTCTATCAGTTAGTATTAGCAGACACTAGTCTTGTTTGTGTGATCCCTTTGACTCTTAGACCTATCAGTGTGATCAACTGTGAATTGAAATTGATCACTTGGACTAGTGAGATGGCATTGGTACATGCAATCTTGATGGGATTGTATTGGAATCCCCTGGCACATTTCTAACTCTACCATTTGGGGCAAGTCCAATTGAACATGTCCCAAATTGTACATCTCTTCTCTCTCTTATATTTAAAAGGGATCACTTTTCAGTTAAATTTCAACACCTAAGAATAAATGTGTGTTCATTTTAATCTTTTTAAAAAATATTTATTTGTTTATTTGAAAGAGTTACAGAGAGAGGGAGACACACATATGGGGTGAGGGGAGTGGGAGATCTTCCATTTGCTGATTCACTACTTGAATGTCCACAATGGTCAGGGCTGGATCAGGCAGAAGCCAGCAGACTACTACGCCTTCTTGGTTTTCCACAAGGGTGGCAAGGGCTCAAACATTTGTGTCATCATCCGAGTCTTTTGTGGTGCATTAATAGGGTGCTGCATTGGAAGTGGTGCTGCTGGGAATCGAATGGTGCTCACATGGGATGCTGGTGCTGTAGGCAGTGGTTTAACTCACTGTGCCACAACAGTGGCCCCATTCATCTTAATCCTGACCCGCCATGCTGGAGAATCTCTCTCTGCATAATTCATGTCTCCCCTAGTAGTTGGCTATGTGCACTACCTAACACAAGCCCTCAAAGTACCAGGTGCTAACCTCAAAGTACCAGGTGCTAACCTATAAATATTACCTTATTTGGAAGAACCAAAAGGCTTAGCTCTGTGATCAAGAGTCCTGAATGGGGGAGAGCACCCTGAATTACCCAGAAGGGCCCTTAATATAGTCACATGGGTCCTCATAACAGAAAGCCTAAGATTCCTTAAGATTATAGAGGAGGAAGCAATGGGCAGACAGTGCAATGAGTGATTTAAAGATGCTGACCTTGGGGGTTCCAACATGGCAGAATAGGGAGGAAGCTTATTGCTCTATCTCAGGAGAAGATAGTTTAAAAAAAAGTTGAGATAGTGGGGCCAGCACCATGGCACACTAGGTTAATCCTCCACCTGTGGCGCCAGCATCCTATATAGGCACCAGTTCCAGTCTAGGTTGCTCCTCTTCCAATCCAGCTCTCTGCTATGGCCTGGGAAAGCAGTAGAAGATGGCCCAAGTCCTTGGGCTCCTGCACCCATATGGGAGACCAGGAAGAAGCTCCTGGCTCCTGGCTTCAGATCGGCGAAGTTCCAGCCGTTGTGGCCATTTGGGGAGTGAACCAACAGAAGGAAGACCTTTCTCTCTGTCTCTCCCTCTCTCTGTCTGTAACTCTAACTCTCAAATAAAATAAATAAAATCTTTAAAAAAAAGATAGTGTATTCTCAGGGAAGAGTTAGGGAAAAAATGACAGAGGAAACTACCAAAACTAGATGACACAGTGTGCCTACGTGGAGGGCATGGGTGCCCATGACTCAGTTCTCCAATAGCCAAGAGTCTACGCACCAGCACTGGCAAGTGAGGTGAGACAATACTGCAGTAGCCTGAGACACTGGCAAAAAAGCAGCAGGAAGAGCCTAGAGGGACCGAAGCTTGAAGCCCCATGCAGGAAAGTGCACCAGCCTAACTAGAGGAGAGGAAAAAAAGGACAGTACGGACATGCTTCTCTCTCTCTGATCACCTTACAAAGGCATACAAGCTGATAGAGCAGGCGCCATTTTGGACATACATAACAGCTGCAACAGGTTGTGTCTGCCACTCAGCAATCAGCTGTGCGGAGACTACTGACTCTGGTGCAGAGAAATATCAGGGTGCTAGGATCTTGTGAATGTGTGAAACTTCTGAACCAGGACTGTGAAAAAAAAAAACTGAAGGGGTGTGGAAGAACTCACGGTGTGGCTGAGACTTTGAACAGTTTCAACAGGAGACGCCACAAGCTCAGGCGGTCCTGGTTACCCAGTGAGAGACATTGCTGGGGTATCTAAACATACACTGTGGACTGCACAGATCCTTTTTGTGGTCCTTGGGACAGAGTAGATGAATATTATACCCACTGGGGCTAGTGCTCAGGCACTGATCTCCATCAAGAAGAAGAGCTCAGCTGAGTAGAATCACTTCCCTTCCAATTAAAAAAAGAGAGAAGATTTACTACATCAAATTTGAGTGTGTAACCCTAGGCATGCCCTTAACCCTGGAAAACTGAACAGAGATATCTGACCACAGCCACTACAAGCCTCTAGAGTTTCATTGAAAGCAAACAGTCCACTTATCTACAGAGTCATAGTACAATGATAAAAGCCACCACAGTGGAAAAAAAAAAAAAGAAGAAACCAAGTACCTCCACAAATGCCGAACAACAAATGCAACAATCCAAGCAACAAGAATAAGGAAGACAACATGACACTCCTAAAAGAACATGACACTTCAATACAAGATTATGAAGATGATGAGATAGAAGAAATTCAAGAAATGGAACTCAAAATATTGATGATAAGATTATTTAGAAGTAATCAAAAGCAAATGCACATACTACTGAAATCCATGCAGGACATGAAAGAAAATCTCCCATGAAAATGAAATCTTAGGGAGGAATCAAAATGAAATGAAGAATTAAATAGAACATTAAATTGAGATGTTGAAGAGAAATCAAAATGAAATGAAAAAATCAATAGAACAAATAAAAAACGCAGTGGAGAGCCTTAAAAACAGAATCAGTAAGGCAGAAGAGAGAATATTGGACTTAGAAGACAGAGCACAAGAAAGTATACAGTCAAGTCAAAGAAAAGAATAGGAAATTAGAAATCCAGAAAACATTGTTGGGAATCTACAGGATACTAAAGAAAAAAAAATTGGGTTCTAGGAGTTCCTGAAGGCAAGGAAAGAAAGAAAAGATTAAAGGCCTTTTTAGTGAGATACTAGCAGAAAACTTTCAGGGTTTGGAGAAAGAAAGAGATGTTCAAGTACAGGAAGCACACAGAACTCCTAATAGACATGATCAGAAAAGATCCTCATCACAACACATTGTAATCAAACTCACCACAGTGAAATGTAAAGAAAAGATTCTAAAATGTGCAAGAGAGAAATGCCAGATTACTTTCAGAGGATCTCCAATTAGACTCACAGCAGAATTCTCATCAGAAACCCTGCAGGCTAGGAGAGAATGAGGAGAGATGGCCTAAGACCTAAGAGAAAAAAACTGTCATCTCATAATATTATACCCTGCAAAGCTCTCATTTGTGAATGAAGGTGAAATAAAGATCTTTCATAACAAACAGAAATTGAAAGAATTTATCACCAACTGTCCAGCTCTGCAAAAGATGCGTAAAGATGTGTTACACATAGAAACACAGAAACACGGTCATCAATATGAAAGAAGGTAAAGGAAGAAAATCTCTCAGTAAAAGATCACAGGAAGTTCAAAATATAAATTAGAAATATCTTTGGAAAAATGGCAGGGCAAAGTGACTACTTATCAATAGTCATATTGAATGTAAATGGCTCAACTCTCCAGTTAAAAGACACAGACTGGCCGAATGGATTAAAAAATAAAACTCATCTATTTGTTGCTTATAAGATCACATCTTTCCAACAAAGGTGCTTGCAGACCGAACGTGAAAGGTTGGAAAAAGATATTCCATGTCAACAAAAATTAAAAAAGATCTGGAATAGCCATATTAATATCAGACAAAATAGACTAAACACAAAAACTGTTAAAAGAGACAAAGAGGAGCAATATATAATAATTAAGGGATCAATTTAACAGGAAAATGTAATATTATAAATGTGTATGCACCTAACTGCAGGGCACCAGACTATTTAAAAGATATGTTAAGGGATCTAATGGGAGAATTAGATTCCAATACAATAGTATTGGGGGACTTCAATACTCCACTTTTAGCAATGGACAGATCAACCAGAGAGAAAATCAACAAGGAAACAGCTGATTTAATCGACACTATAGACCCAATAGACCTAAAAGATATCTACAGAACTTTTCATCCTACAGTTGAAGAATACACATTCTCCCCAACAGGGCATGGAACTTTCTCTAGGATTGATCACATGCTAGGCCATTAGGTAAATCTCAGCAAATTCAAAAAAATCAAAATTATACCATACATCTTCTTGGACCACAATGGAATTAAGCTGGAAATTAGCAATTCAGGAATCTCTAGAGCATATGCAAACACATGAGGACTGAACAACATTCTCCTGAATGAACAGTGGGACATAGAATAAATGAAAAAAGAAATCAAAACTGTCTGGAAGCAAATGAAGATAACAACATGACATATCAGAACTTATAGGATACAGCAAAAGCAGTGTTAAGAGGAAAGTTTATAGCAATAGGTGCCTACATCAAGAAATTAGAAAGGCACCAAATAAATGAACTTTCAATGCATCTCAAGGATCTATAAAAATTACAGCAAACCACACCGAAAACTAGCAGGAGAAGAGAAAGGATTAAAATCAGAGAAGAAGACAACAAAAATGAATCAAAAAATTATGAAAGATCAGCAAAATGAAGAGCTGATTTTTTGGAAAAATAAAATTGACACAGCATTGGGCCAACTACCAAAAAAAGGAGAGAGAAGACCCAAATCAATAAAATTAGAATTGAAAAAAGAAATGTACCAACAGACACCACTGAAATAAAAAGAATCATCAGAAATTACTACAAGGACTTGTATGCCAGCAAACAGGGAAACCTATCAGAAATGGAGAGATTCCTGGACACATGCAACCTACCTAAATTGAACCAGGAAGACATAGAAAACCTAAACAGACCCATAACCAAGTCAGAAATTAAATCAGTAATAAAGGTCCTCCCAACAAAAAAAGCCCAAGAACAGATGGATTTATTGCTGAATTTTATCAGACATTTAAAGAAGAACTAACTCCAATTCTTCTCAAAAAAATTCAAAATAATTGAAAAACAGGGAATCCTCCCAATTTCTTTCTACAAAGCCAGCATCACCTTAATTCCTAAACCTGAAAAAGATGCAGCAGACAAAAAGAATTACAGACCAATTTCCCTGATGAAAATAGACACAAATATCCTTACTAAAATTTTAGCTAATAGAATCCGACAACACATCAAAAAGATCATCTACCCAGACCAAGTGGGATTTATCCCTGATATGCAGAGAGGGTTCAACATTTGCAAATCAATCAATGTGATACATCACATTAACAAACTGCAGAAGAAAAACCATATGATTATCTCAATAGATGCAGAGACAGGATTTGATCAAATACAATAGCCTTTCATGATGAAAACTCTAAGCAAATTGAGTATAGAAGGAACATTCCTCAAAACAATCAAGCCAATTTATGAAGAACCCATGGCCAGCATCCTATTGAATGGGGAAAAGTTGGAAGCATTCTCACAGAGAATTGTTACCAGACAGGGATGCTCACTCTCACCCTTGCTATTCAATATAGTACTAGAAGTTTTAGCCAGAGTCATTAGGCAAGAAAAATAAATCAAATGGATATAAATTGGGAAGGAAGAAGTCAAACTATCCCTCTTTGCAGATGATATGATTCTTTATTTAGGGGATCCAAAGAACTCCACTAAAAGACTATTGGAACTTATAGAAGAACTTTGTAAAGTATCAGGATAAAAAATCAATACACAAAAAACCATAGCCTTTGTATACACAATGACATTGCTAAGAAAGAACTTCTAAGATCAATCCCATTCACAATAGCTACAAAAAAATCAAATACCTTGAAATAAACTTAACCAAGATTGTCAAAGATCTCTATGATGAGAATTATAAAACTTCAAAGAAAGAAATAGAAGATCTTCCATGTTCATGTATTGGAAGAATCAATATCATCAAAATGTACATTCTTCCAAAAGCAATTTATAGATTCAATGTGATATCAATCAAAATAACAAAGACAATCTTCTCAGATCTGGAAAAAATGATGCTGAAATTCATATGGAGGAATGAGAGACCTCAAATAGCTAAAGCAATCTTGTACAACAAAAACAAAGCCAGAGCCATCACAATACCAGGTCAAAACAGCCTGACACTGGTACAGAAACAGATGGATAGACCAATGGAACAGAATAGAAACACCAGAAATCTATCCAAACATCTACAACCAACTTATATTTGATCAAGGAGCTAAAACCAATTCCTGGAGCAAGGATAGTTTATTCAACAAATGGTGCTTGGAAAACTGGATTTCCACATGCAGAATCATGAAGCAAGAACCCTACCTTACACCTTACACAAAAATCCACTCAACATAGATTAAAGATTAATTCTATGACCTGATACCATTAAATTATTAGAGAATATTGCAGAAACCCCGCAAGATATAGGCACAGGAAAGGACTTCTTGAAAAGACCCAGAGGCATAGGCAGTCAAAGCCAGAATTAACAACTGGGATTACATCAAATTGAGAAGTTTCTGTACTGCAAAAGAAACAGTCAGGAAACTGAAGAGGCAACTGAAAAAATAGGAGAATATATTTGCGAATTATGCAACTGATAAAAGTTTAATTGCCAGAATCTTCAAAGAGATCAAGAAACTCCGCAACATCAAAACAAACAACCCACTTAAGAGATGGGCCAAGGACCTAAACAGACATTTTTTCAGATGAAGAAATCCAAACGGCCAACAGACACATGAAAAAGTGTTCAAGATCACTAGCAATCAGGGAAATGCAAATCAAAACCACAATGAGGTTTCACCTCACCCCGGTTAGAATGGCTCACATGCAGAAATCTACCAACAATAGATGCTGGAGAGGATGTGGGGAAAAGGGCACACTAATCCACTGTTGGTAGATTCCTCAGAAATTTGAATATAGCCCTAGTACATGACCTTGCCAACCCGCTCCTTGGAATTTACTCAGGGGAAATTAAATTGGCAAATAAAAGAGCTGTCTGCATCTCAATGTTCATTGCAGCTAAATTCACAATAGCTAAGACATGGAATCAACCTAAATGCCCATAAACAGTAGACTGAATAAAGAAATTATTGTATATGTACTATATAGAATACTATACAGCAGTAAAAATAAATGAAATCTGGTCATTTGCAACAAAATGAAGGAATCTGGAAAACATCTTGCTGAGTGAAATAAAGCCAGTCCCAAAGGGACAAATGTCATATGTTCTCCCTGAGCACCTAAAAGGAAACCTGAAGAAGAAAAACTGACACTATGAGAAGCAATGACTTGATCAGCCCTTGTCCTGACTGTCAAGGAACAGTTTACTATTTTACTCTTTTTAGTATTTTCTTTTTCTCCTTAATACCATTGGTTGAACTCCTTACTTAACACAGAATTATTCTTAGCTATTTAAATCCAATTGATAATTGATGCTTATTAAAAATAAGAGTGTGGGCCGGCACCACTCAATAGCTCAATAGGATAATCCTCCACCTTGTGGCATTGGCACACCGGGTTCTAGTCCCGGTCAGGGCGCCGGATTCTGTCCCGGTTGCCCCTCTTCCAGGCCAGCTCTCTGCTGTGGCCCGGGAGTGCAGTGGAGGATGGCCCAAGTGCTTGGGCCCTGCACCTCATGGGAGACGAGGAGAAGCACCTGGCTCCTGCCATCAGATCAGCGCGGTGTGCCGGCCACAGCGCACCGGCCGCAGCAGCCATTGGAGGGTGAACCAATGGCAAAGGAAGACCTTTCTCTCTGTCTCTCTCTCTCACTGTCCACTCTGCCTGTTAAAAAAAAATAAGAGTGGGAATAAAAGAGGGAGGATATGTACAGTTCAGCGCACGCTCCCTCAGAGTTACCCCTAAGGGTAAAGCTAAAAACTTGCCATGGGACTCCAAATCCCATTAAGTTGGCAGGTACCAATGCTATCTTACTAGTTAACGTGACCAGTTCAAGTTCATAAATGATCATAAGGATAGGATTAAGTGTCAAAGGGATCACATAAATAAGACCAGTGTCTGATAATAACTGATATAGTTAAAAAAGAGAACAAGATCCAATATGGGAAGCGGGATACACAGCAGACTCGTAGAATGACAAATGCCCTAAACAGCACTGTGGCCTCAGAGTCAGTCCTTAAGGCATTCAGATCTGGCTAAAAAGCCCATGAGAATATTTCAGGCATGGAAAGCCAAGACACTGTGGCAAAAAATGACCTAAATGAAAGTTCTCTGTGAGTGAGATCCCAGTGGAAAGAAAGGGCCATCAAAGAAGGACATACCTTTCTCTGAAGGCAGGAGAGAACTTCTACTTTGATTAGGGCCTTGTCTAAATAATGATGGAGTTTGTGAACTCAAGAGGCTTCCATAGCCTTGGCAGCTTATGAAAAGGGCCTCTTGTGTTTACTGATATCATAAATAAGAGTGTCAATTGTTAAGTTAACAACAGAAGGCACTGTGCACTTACTCCTCATGTAGGATCTCTGTCCTTAATGAGTTGTACTATGAGAATTAATGGTAAAACTAGTCTTCAAATAGTACTTTATACTTGTGTGTCTGTGTGGGTGCAAACTGTTGAAATTTTTACTTAGTATAGAGTTGATCTTCTGTGTATAATCAAAAATGAATCTTGGCCGGCGCCGCGGCTCACTAGGCTAATCCTCCGCCTAGCGGCGCCAGCACACCAGGTTCTAGTCCCTGTCGGGGCGCCGGATTCTGTCCCGGTTGCCCCTCTTCCAGGCCAGCCCTCTGCTGTGGCCAGGGAGTGCAGTGGAGGATGGCCCAGGTGCTTGGGCCCTGCACCCCATGGGAGACCAGGAAAAGCCACTGGCTCCTGGCTCCTGCCATCGGATCAGCGCGGTGCGCCGGCCGCAGCGCGCCGGCTGCAGCGGCCATTGGAGGGTGAACCAACGGCAAAAGGAAGACATTTCTCTCTGTCTCTCTCTCTCACTGTCCACTCTGCCTGTCAAAATAAATAAATAAATAAATAAATAAATAAAATGAATCTTAATGAAGAATGGATGGGAGAGGGAGTAGGAGATGGGATGGTTTGTGGGTGGGAGGGTGATTATGGGGGAAGAACTGCTATAATCCAAAAGTTGTACTTCCAAAATTTATATTTATTAAATAAAATTTTTCTATAAGAAATTTTTAAAAAGAAAAGACAAAAAAGATACTGATCTTGAAGATGTGAGTGGTGCCACTGTGAGTCAGGGATTGCCAGAAACCAGCAGAGGCAAGAATAGGCCAACAATGGGTGGATTCTCCCCTAGAGCCCAGGGAAAGGCACAGCCCCGTGGACACTGTGATTGCAGCACAGCGATAGGGGCTTTGGAATTCTGGCTCCAGAACCCTAAGAGGGCAACTCTCTCTTGTTTTGAGACAATCTAAATTTGTGGCGATTTGTTATGACGACCACAGGAAATTAACACACTAAAATGGGAGGAAGTCTTTGCACTGATTCAGAGCACAAAGGGGTAGCCCTTGGCCTGGTGGAAGCAGTACAGCACAGGGCGCCCGAAGACTCACCTAACAGGTCACCTCTGATAACTCTTTGTATCCCTGAGGGTAGGGTTGAGGCTGGAGAGGAGCACAGGGTCCCAGACAGAGGACTGCAAATGGCTCACTCCCTTGAGTTGGTTTCCAGAGCTTGTTCTGGGAAAGGAGGAGACCAGGCCACCAGGACAAGGGAGGCTGGAAGAAACCCACCCGAGTCAGATTTCTGAAAACAGGACGTGTGAAGATGAGTGTTGCTTGAGCAAGAAGGGCCTCCCCTGCCCCCTTTTCTGCATCCTGGCCACTCCCTGAACCCTAGCAGACCGCTTCTCAGGGGGGCAGTTTCGTTAGGGAACTCTACCTTCCCACCGTCTCCTTCACTTGTCCCTCAGAGCAGCTCCTGCGGGAGGAGGATTGTCTGATGACACCCCAGGTGAGTGCACCCCTTATGTCTGCCAACATCTCCTGCCACAAAGATGATGGTAGGTTACAAAATGCGGCTTCCGTTGCAGCCTCTGCATTCAGGAAAAGCGTGGCTCTTCTGGGAGTTAGTGAAATCTTTGCTATCCCACACTACGGCAGGCCTGCCCCATGCTGGAGTCCTTCATCTTCTCCTGCCACATCCTGAGCACATAACGGAATTAATTCCAAACCTGCCCTCCCCACTTCTCATTAAGCTGATGGAAGTTTGCGAGTGCGTTGCAAGCCAAAATGTGGTTGACGGGCCTGCACCGTTGCTACGACTTGGGAACTGGCTAGAAACGCAGGGACTTGGGCCCCACCCAGACCTGCATTTTAATAAGATCCCCAGGCGACTGTACTATGCACATACAAGTTTGAGAAGTTCTTGTGGAGGACTCAGGAAACCAACATCTTGCAATGGTCTCAAGCAGTTGAGGCTGTGTGTAAATCCACAGCCATCAGTATTACCCTAGCAGGAAGTCCCTGCATTTCACGGAACATCTTAACAGCACCTACTCCTGTTCTGGCGAGCAGACTGTTTTGACATAATACATACCATTAGCAAAGCTGCAAACATGCTATTTTTAAAAAAGAAATAAAGAGTATGTCCTTTCCCCCCGCCATTTGCTAAAGTACTGCTTTGATTTCGGGCTCTCCGTTTGCCAGGTTTCACAATGTTTTCTGCCAGCAATGTTCTTTTGATGCCAGCTGGGAAGGGCACGCTCAGCCCGGCTGGGTTTTCTGTCTCCTATTGTTGCCTGCTGGAAAGTTGCAGCCTTGCTTTCTTTGGTGCCCTGTTTGAGAGATCTGTGGGTGTTATCTGGGCCTGGAACTGCACTGTGTCTGCCTGGGCACAGTGATGTGTCCATGGTTCCAATTGCTTTCTCTGGCTCCCCATTACCGATGTTTATGATCTCACTGAGGCATAGGAGGCAAACCTATCCATATTTATTTCTACTGTAAGCATGGTTTGCAGCAACGTACCATTGTCATATGATATCACCAGAACACCGGCATCTCTTCCTTTCTCTAATTCTTTTGCCCAAAGTGTTTAGAATTTGTCCTACGTTGTCAGGATTGAAGCAAAATTTGCATTCATGCTACTTTTACCAATTCCATCCTGTCTTCTGTTGACATGGATGGGGTGTTCTTGAAGCTGAGACAAGTGGAAACATTCATTTTTTTCTGAGTTGCTTTTAGAGAAAATGTGACTCTTGCCTATAATCATTAAGAGAGAAGAAATCCAAAGAAGAGCTAATTGCTTAAAGAATAGAGAGATACAAGCTTCACAGCAAATGGACTCCTCACTCTCTCCTCTGGAACAAAGCTTCCTGGGGTTGCAGACAGAGACGCCAGAGCCACCAACAGCAAACAGTCCACAAAATCAAGAGGGCTGGAGGATAATTAGGAGCAAATCAAGTTTAGTTCTCTTCTCCTAGCAAGGAAAAGCAGTTCAAGGGAAAACAGGAATGGATTCAAATAATGGCATTCTTTAAACCAAATATTTATACAAAATAACTATATGGCAATAAAATGTTTATTCATTTTAATATTTGACTTTACTTTCTATTTCTTCTAGGCAAACAGAGATGAATAGATATGTTTAACAATTTTTAAATAATTTTTTTCCATTTTAGAGGCAGAGAGAAATCTCCCATCTATTGGCTCACTCACCAAATGCCCACAATGGTCAGGGGAGGCCTGGGGTTGGAGCCAGGAGCCAAGAACTCAGCCCAGATCTCCCACATGGGTGACAGGAGCCCAACTACTAGAACCACTATCACTGCCTCCCAGGGTCAGCAATGACAGGAAGCTGGAGTCAGGAGCTAGAGGCAGGTGTTGAATCCAGGTACTATGAGATGGAACACAGGTGTCTTAACCATTAAGCTAAATGAAAGCTCCTGAAATAGAATAAACTTGCCTTCAATGAAAACTATATGTAGGAGCTGGTGCAGTGGCGTAGCAGACTGTCTCTGTCTGTGGAACCAGCATTCCTTATGGGTGTCAGTTCATGTCCTGGCTGCTCCTCCTCCAATCCAGCTCTCTGCTATGGCCTGGGAAAGCAGAGGAAGATGGACCAAGCGCTTGAACCCCTCAATGGGAGACCTGGAAGAAGCACACAGCTTCAGATCAGCTCATCTCCAGCTGTTGGGGCCATTTGGGAAGGAACAAGTGGATGGAAGACCCTTCTCTCTGTCTCTCCCTCTCTCTCTCTGTAACTCTATTTCTACTGTATGTAGAGTTAAGTTTATGTGGATATGAGACTCAGATTGAAGCCAATTTCTTTTTCTTGAGAAGGAAGCTTTTCTGGTAGAATAGTTACACCTCTGAAATTGCTATTTCTTGATGTGTAGTTCTTCTATAAGCTGATTTTCATATTATGTATTTGTTGACATGGAATATAAATCAAAATTCATATAGATTCTGTTACTTGTATGGTGAAAATACTTTATGTGTTGACAGTGAGCTTCTTTCAGAAACCATACATGAAATGAAGGGTAATGTCAACAGTCTGGGTGTTCCTGGAGAATGGCATTAAACTCTTGCAAATTCTAGAGCATTCACCTAAGAGAGGAGGAAGGAACTAACAGCTTGACCTGGGTAAAGCTGAGTAACCTTGAGAGACTCAGTTTACTGCCACGTAAAGTGCATAGTTAGATCAGCATACCTGACACAGTGCTTGTGCAGGCTGAGAGAGATTCCTAAATAGTTACTGACCTCAGGTTCTTTGGCTCACTTGCAAATTGAAAAGAGGCCAAGGTGGAAAACAGAGAAGACTTTTTGCTTAAACACAAGAGAAACAGCACAGCAGCAAGAAGTTCCACTGAATAGCTCTCAAAGGGAGCAAGGGAGCTGAACAGGTACTTTTATGGGTTGGAGAGGCATGGCATTTTCCCCACAGCTCATAGCACTTCCATCTGCACTCACTCTGAAGCTCAGCCTATGTCCCCTCTGCACACAACACTTTGGTTTGAACACAGCTTGACGTTGGATTCCTTTGCACAAAGCAAACTCAAAATCGTGGTGTTGCTCGCTATTGCCACCTCGGGAAGGTCACATATCCATCACACTGAGCTGTTTCTGGGTGTGCCTACGAGTTCTGGATGTCCAAAGCAGGGCAGTCATGTGGCACTCATTGCCCTTGATTTTTTGGACTGGAGATGGATGTATGACAGGTCTGAAAACCAACCATCCCTGGCGGTTCAGTTCCTTGCTTATCTCTGTGTTTAGAAATTTCATTTTCAAGGGTTTTCTCTTTTAACCTGTCTTACCCTAATGTTAAAAAAAGAAAGCTTCATCGTCTTCTATATTCCTTCCCCCAAATCCCACACACAAAGCTCAGTCTCCCATGAGGCCACAGCAACAGCTCCCCTCCATGGGACTGGGGATTAGTTCCTTTAGTTCCTACCCCTAAGGACCCTGATCCTGTGGTTCCTTTCTCTGTAGAGAAGATGAGCCTTACTAGACCCGGGCCAGACAGGGTCTGAGGGCCCAGCCTTGATCAAGACACAGGGGCTCTGAGAGCCTCCCCTCGTGACAAGGTTTTCTAACAGTGTCAGCTCCCACCGAAAAGCACAGCGGCCCTGAGGCCCACCCTTGTGTTGCTATTTCCTTTCAAAGACACATTAGAAAACTGTCACAATGAATTCTTGTTAACTAACTTAGAAAATGTAAGACTTTGGTTCATGTAAATAATTTAATTTTATGAATTATTTTTGGCTTGCATCATTGATGTCTTAAGTATGTTAAAGGAATAAAACGCTATATTTATACACCACCAAAACAATAACAGAAAAAAGTGATGTAACATCACTAAAGAATGTGATTTTTCCTATACCAATAAGCAGCTTCATTGGTCTGTAGGTTTCACACATTCATATAGGAAACCAACTTCCTATATATTGGCCTTTTTTCATATTACTTAAGTTTCTTGCTTTTCATTTGTAAAAGGAATAAAAATACTTCCTTCTATTCACCCAGTTAAATATTTATTGGGCAACTATTTATTAATGTACTTGTTGGTTTACTGTGATCAACAAAGAGCTTTACAGGGAGAGTATAATGACTGAATAAATAAAACTTGAAATTTAGGTAACTCAAAAGGCAATTTAAGATTGTAGTAAATATAAAATAGTAATTATATTAGTTAGATAATCAAGGCTGAGTATCCTTAATCTGGAAATCTGAATTCCAAGATTCTCCAAAACCTAAAACATACCGAATGCTGACACAACGCTCAAAAAGTCTGAGATTTTGGAAAGTTTTCGATTCAGGATTTTTGAATCAGGCATATTGAACTGATAAAGTCTGTGCAAATTTTCCAAAATCCAAGTCACTCTAAATTCTGAAACATTTCTGATTCCAAGCATTCTAGGTAAGGGATGCTATACCTGTGTCATGTAGCAGATTACCACAAAAATCAGTGACTTAAATCAATAGTGGACTCAGGAAGGCTCGCTCAATTGTCAGTGGTCAGCAGGGGTGGGTAGTTCTCCTGAGTCTCTTACATGTTTGGGGATCAGCTGACCTTGTGAGACAAATACACTCTTCCACTCTAGGGCTGTCATCCTCTATTAGCCATAATCTTGCCTTTCTGTCATTTCAGTTTCAGTCCATCAACCAGATTAAACTCTGGAACACCAGCCCAGGTTCACATGTGGCAAGGTAAAGTCTACCTGTTAATGGGAGGCACACTGTGGATACAGAGAGTAATGACAAGTTGTTTCCATTTGTTAATTAATATATTCTTGTGACTACATGGCCATTTAAAAATCAGTAGTCAGAGAAGCCTCTTGGAGTGATTTTTGCAGGAAAAATGAGTTGGTCATGGGAAGAATTAAGAGTCAGGTAGGCAGAGGCAGTAGTACATGCAAAGTCACTGAGGAGGGAACTGTGACTTTTGTGTTCTCAAGGAATGAACAAAAGAGCAGTATGACTACACTTCACCACCAACTTGTAGAAGCCACTTCCACAGATTTAACAGTTGGTAAAGGAGGTTAGGATGAAGAATTAAAGAGTGGGTGTATTAGGGGCTAAAGAACTCTAGGCACTAGAACTGGGTCAACTCCCCTTGCCACATTCAAAGCTGTTGCCACCTATACCTCCCAACCTTGTAAATGTTTCCTCTCTATCTCTCAAAACTACATGGAAGAATTAAAGGTGGATTTTCATATATAATGCTGGATAGAGCTTTGTTTTTGCAGAAAACAGTATGTAGTATCTCTAAAGGGGATCACTTCCACCCCTGCCCCAGATACCACGGTGGTGTTTTTTCTAGGGCAGGATTGTAGAAGTTTACTAGGTAGTTATATTCGATTATTTTTTGGTACCACAGTCACAAAAATGCTCATTCCAGCATCTCAAAGAATAGAAAACTCTAAGTCATTAACTCTACACATAGTAAAAATTAGAATAAAATTATAGGAGGCAGAAGGACAATCCAAGGCTGAGTCAAACTTTTGGCTCCTGGTCCCATAATATCCCCAACAAGTCTATTAGTTATTTTAATCTGTAAGAAGTGATCTAGCCTGCATCTGAGCAAGTTGATGACTTGTTCATCTTTATATGATTAGCTCTTTTAAGAGGCATTAATTGAATTCTAAATGGAGAGCTGAGTTCTGGCTTCCTGGCTGAATGGCTGGTTGGCTACCTGCCTGGATGGATAGATGGACTGGTTGATGGATATATGGCTAGTTGGCTGACTGGACAAATGAATGAGACTGAAAGAGGAAAAAAAGGGCAGAAGCCAAAGTGAGAATGCTGGAAGTCAGAAAGAAATCTATTACGAGGCAGACACTGCCAATGGATTAGTTTTCTCTTAATTGGCCATGGATAGGAAAATAGATATTGGATTAATATCCAACCACATAGTCATACCATCCATTGAAAACTAGAATAAATTATGTGATTTTGAGCAAGTCTATCAAACTCTCTGGGCATCAACACTCTCATCTCTCAAATGGAACAACTAGATTAGATTATTTCTAGTTTTTTTCCCCCCAGCTCTAACAACACTCCAGAGTTTTATGACACTTAAGAGTACAAGAACATCCTTAGTGAAGAGGAGCACTTTTCAGATACTTTGTCTGTGTGCAGTATTGGCTCTTTTCCTTTTCTTTACAATTTAAACAAAAAAGTTTTTGGAAAACTTGAATCATTGGTATCACCAGAAAGAATAAGTTAGGTATTTTAATCACTTGGAATTTTTACAGGGAGAGAAAAATGAACACAATAAATCCCCTTTCTTTCTGTAAAGTTCTATTTTTTTTTTTACTTTTAAACATTTATTTGAGACAGAGAAAGAAAGAGAGAGAGCACTCCTACCTGCTGATTCATTCCCAAATGCCCACAATGTCCAGGGGATCAAAGCCAGGAGACAGGAACTCAATCCAGTTCTCCTGGTTGTCAGAAATGATCCTACTTGAGACATCATTGCTGCCTCCCAGGGTGTGCATTAGCAGGAGACTGGAATCAGTACCCAGACCTGGGAGTCAAACTCAGACACTCTGCTGTGGGAATTGGGTGACATCAGAGATACCTTAACCATTAGGCAAAATGCTCACTTTCTTTGTGTTTCTAAATTTATGGACCAACCTGTTATACAGCCAAAGAACATTTTTAAAAGATTTATTTATTTATTTAATTGAAAGGCAGAGTTGAGAAAGAGAGAGAGATCTCTGATCTGCTGGTTCACTCCCCAAATGTCCACAATGGCCTTTGCTGCGCTGATTCAGAACCAGGAGCCACAAGATTCTTCCAGGTCTCATGTGGTTCAGGGGTGCAAGGACTTGGGCCGTCTCCCACTGCATTACCGGTGCATTAGCAGGGAGATAGATTAGAAGTGGAGAAGCCAAGACTCAAACTCATATGGCATCCATATGAGATGATGGCACTACAGGTAGCAGCTTAACCCAATATACCATAGCACCAGCCCCAGCCAAAAAACATTTTTACAAGATACAAATTCCACCTCATCTCTCAAAACCTGTATCTGATGTATTTGTCAATTGGTCAGAATTCCAGTTCTTGTTTAAAACAGTTCTGCTCTCTTTTGCCACACGAAACTTCCATTTTTCATCACATGTAGTTCTGGTGGTTGAGAGAGGGGGATGTCAATCATATCACATGTTTCATCCCAGACACAGGAGGGGGTACATAATCAGAGGAGGCCAATTACTCTACTTTCTAGGATTCGATTCTTGGGTGGAAACACTTAGGGAAACCAATGGTTTTAGAGTGAGTCATCCATGGGTGGTACTGGAGAAGCAAATGAGCATGCTCTGGTGTTAGGCTGTAGGCAACGAGACTCCAACCTGGGATTGCACTGGAATCCCCTGAGGCCTTGATGAACAGAGGATCAAGAAATCTAAAGTTGAATAGAGGAACAACTGATGCTCTCCCTTCTAGATGTTGGACTCTTTTGGTCTGATATAAGGATGAGTATTTCCAACTGTAACATGTTTCAAAGTGATACTGAAGTTTCTGGCTCAGATACCAAACTTGACAATTACTTATTTCCAGAAGCCTTCTTGTTGAGGACGTTTCCCAATACTTTTCTCAGTCTATAAACTATCCAGCATTCTTTTAACTCTTCTGATTTTCTGGTTTAAGTTACGTAAGGTTGGTTAGATCTACAACCTGAATACAATTTTGAAAAAACAGATCTTCTCAAACATAAGATGCTATGCTCTCAGCCAATTAAATGCTTAGATTTGTAAAGTACACAGAAGCAGTGATGAACCCCGACATTCAACTCTCTCCACAGACTTCCTGTCTGACCTGACTTAGACTTTCCAATAGTTCTCTTGGTCTCACCCCAGTTCTACCTGATTTCCCTCTGCTCCAAATAACTGCTATTTGAGCCAGCTCCTAGTTTCATAACTACAAATGCTGGGTCCCATTCAGTTGGGTGAGGGCCTTTGCCAAACCTGTTGTTCCAGAAAATCTCATGTTTTTGTCCCTCTGGAAAAATGCCTACTTTGCTAATTTATTTAAATCTTTATTGTGTTTAACATCCAAAATCAGATCTATTATGGTGAGTCTCTTATTCTTAAAAATATTTCTAGAAGTGTTCATTTAGCCTAGTGGCTGCAACACCTGTTTCCCACATCAGAGAGCCTGGGTTCAATTCCTAGCTCTAGCTCCTAACTCCAGCTTAATATCAGCGCCGATCCTAGGAGATGGTGGCAATAGTTCAAGGAATTGAGTTCTTTTCAAAGACTTGGAATGTGTTACTGGGTCCTGGCTCTGGCCCTAGCCCAGCCCCAGCTACTGTAGGCATTTGAAAAGTGAACCAATTGATGGGATTTCTGTCTGTCTCTGTCTCTTAAACAAATAAAAAAATAAAATTTTTAAAAATGTTTTACATGGCATCCCACAAATGAATACTCACACCCAAAATAAGCTTTTACTGTACTGGAAATGATTCCTTGGAATTTCTACAACATGCTTCTAAGTCAGCTACCCTGTTTTTATCCTCTGAATTCAATGGCCCCCAAAGGCTTTAAGATAGGTGATATTTACTAGTCTTGTGCTAACAATAAACATCAGGCCAGGTAGATTAGAGGAACACTGCTTTTTATCTGACTAACTCCTATCAGTCACCTAGCATCCAAGCTTTGCTGTCACCACTTCTGGGAAGTTATTTCCTGACCAAGACTTATTTTGCTCCCTAGCCAGTTCCCATTGCTACTTTACACCCTACTGTGGACTATTCAACATCAGTTAAATCACTTGTTTAATTTTTTTATTTCCTCTATTCAACTTTAGGTTTCTTGATCCTCTGTTCATTTGAAAGGCAGAACAGAAGAGAGAGGGGGGAGGGTGAGAAAGAGGGAGGAGGATTCACAGAGAGAGAGAGAGAGGGAGAAAGAAAGAAAGAGAGAGAGAGAGAGAGAGAGAGAGAGAGAGAGAGAGAGAATCTTCTATCCACTGGTTCACTTCCCAAATGGTTATGATGGACAAGACTGGGCCAGGCCAAAACCAGGAGCTCCATCCAAGTCTCCCACTCACATGGGGCCCAAGCACTTTGGCCATCAATCACTGCCTTTCCAGGCACATTGGCAGGGAGATGGATGGAAGCTAAGCAGCCAGGACTTGAACCATCCCTCCAATATGCAATGCCAGTGTTGCAAGTGGCAGCTCAACCCGTGGCACCACAACATTAGCCTCATATCCTCTATTGTTACATCTCCAGTATTTAAGACTTAGCTTGAAAGTATTCAGAATGTTTATTGAAACTCTATAGATAACATTTATCAGGATCAGTGTGCCAGGTTATATGCTAAGCGCTGAGCATAGTTGTTTTTGCCCTCCCAGCATTCATTTCCCTTTTCTTCTGTTAACTGCACCCTGGTGTTTCTTTGGTTTAATCATCTATCCTACACCCTCAATTAATTTTCTTTGAATAAGGCAGACCCCACTCTAGGCTCCTGGAGAGGCACAGGTCAAAAGCCTGATGTTTTAAGCAACGTTGACCAAGAATCTGGCTCTAAGTAGTGCTAACAGTGCTTCAAAAAATGATAAACAATTTGTACTCTGAAATAACTCAAAGGGGCTTTTCAACAAGGTTCCTTTAATTTTCTGCCCAGGAGGCATCATCACATGGCATGAATATGGAGGTCCCCTTGGGTGGCTGTAAGTCATCTTTGCTAAGAGTGTCCTGGCATACCTGCCCAGCTGTCAAGCTCCATCTTTCTAAACATAGCAGTGCGTTCAGGAATGGAAACAGGACCTAAGCAGGACATCAAGAGGTCCACCTGAGATTTCCCCCAGTGAAGCTCTCTCTTCCCACTCACTTCAACACGCTGAAGATGCTGGCAGCCATCTTTATCTTTTAGTAAGAAGAGCTTGCAGGGGAATTAAGCTAACACCAACAGTGAAAAAATGCAGAACCTAAACTGGGAGGAGAAAATTTCTGATGAAAAGTTTGAAGCATCTGCATCTATCTGTACTTGAAGTGAGACTTGGTGAAAGGAGCCAATAAAATCCATTTTTAGCTTGAGCCAGTTAGAGCTCAGCTCCTGTCATTTTTAATGCTACATGCAATAGCATATTTAATTCTTATGATTTTATGCAGTTTAACTTTCTGGTATTAGAAGTATAGCAATTGGCAAACAGGAACAGTACTTCACCTTTTCAAGGCCACACAAGTAGTAAGTGCCAGAATCAAGCACCCCACTTGCTTCATCATAGCTACATGTGCCGGATTCCTACCACCACATGATCCTGCTCCCCACATGGGAAAGCAACAGAAAGGCAAACTAAGCCGGTGCCATGGCTCAATAGGCTAATCCTCTGCCTGCAGCACCAGCACACCGGGTTCTAGTCCCAGTCGGGGTGCCGGATTCTGTCCCAGTTGCCCCTCTTCCAGGTCAGCTCTCTGCTGTGGCCAGGGAGTGCAGTGGAGGATGGCCCAAGTGCTTGGGCCCTGCACCTCATGGGAGACCAGGAGAAGCACCTGGCTCCTGCCTTTGGATCAGCGCAGTGCACCAGCCGCAGCGTGCTGGCTGCGGCGGCCATTGGAGGGTGAACCAATGGCAAAGGAAGACCTTTCTCTCTGTCTCTCTCTCTCACTATCCACTCTGCCTGTCAAAAAAAAAAAAAAAAAGGCAAACACCTGATACACTGTCTGGGCAAACAGCCTATTACAAGAACTCCTGAACACTGAAATCACACAGTTCTATATGCAAGATTTTCTATGGGATGGAGATGGAGAAGGAATCCAGTATGTTTCTTTGCCTTCAAAAGCCAATATATAACAGCCACCTTTCACTGAACTGTGAATGGTCATTTAACTGTTAAACACAGCTTGGCTTCTCTCTCAGCAAATGCTCATTCTACTTGAGATTTCACAGAACCAGAAGGTTCGTGGAGATTTTTAGAGATTATGCTCTTACCCAGTCACTTATATGCTATGAGGGTGTCAAAGGAAGGAAAATAAATTGGCTTTTGAAGTCCACAGACAAAGAAAAAGTGACCAGGTTCAGAATACCCCACTCTTTCTGACTAGCACCCTAGAACTGCTGCAACTGCAGTTCAGGGTTACTATGGAATGGGCTGATTCTGCTTACATTTAATTGAAAATTCTGCATAAATCTGCATTATCCTTTGAGTGCTAAAAATCTACAAATCACACAGTAGTTACAATTTCTGTATGAGTTATTTTTTAAACTTTTATTTAGTAAATATAATTTTCCAAAGTACAGTTTATGGATTACAGTGGCTTTTCCCCCCCATAACTTCCCTCCTACCCGCACCCCTCCCATCTCCTGCTCCCTCTCCCATTCCATTCACATCAAGATTCATTTTCAATTATCTTTATATACAGAAGATCGATTTAGTATATATTAAGTAAAGATTTCATCAGTTTGCACCGCACAGAACATAAAGTGTAAAATACTGTTTCAGACTAGTTATAGCATTAATTCACACTGGACAACATATTAAGGACAGAGATCCCACATAAGGAGTAAGTACACAGTGACTCCTGTTGTTGACTTAACAATTTGACATTGTTGTTTACGGCGTCAGAAATCTCCCTAGGCTCTTGTCATGAGTTGCCAAGGCTATGGAAGCCTCTTGAGTTCGCTGACTTTGATCTTATTTAGACAAGGCCATAGTCAGAGTATAAGTTCTCTCCTCCCTTCAGAGAAAGGTACCTCCTTCTTTGATGGCCCATTCTTTCCACTGGAATCGCACTCACAGAGATCTTTAATTTAGGTTTGTTTTTTTTTTGTTTGTTTGTTTGTTTTTTTTTGCCAGAGTGTCCTGGCTTTCCATGCTTAAAATACTCTCATGGGCTCTTCAGCCAGATCCAAATGCCTTAAGGGCTGATTCTGAGGCCAGAGTGCTGTTCAGGACATCTGCCGTTCTATGAGTCTGCTGTGTATCCCACTTCCCATGTTGGATCGTTCTCTTCCTTTTTGATTCTATCAGTTAGTATTAGCAGACACTAGTCTTGTTTGTGTGATCCCTTTGACTCTTAGACCTATCAGTGTGATCAATTATGAACTGAAATTGATCACTTGGCCTAGTGAGATGGCATTGGTACATGCCACCTTGATGGGATTGAATTGGAATCCCCTGGCACATTTCTAACTCCACCACTTGGGGCAAGTCCGATTGAGCATGTCCCAAACTGTACTTCTCCCTCTCTTATTCCCACTCTTATATTTAACAGGGATCACTTTTCAGTTAAATTTCAACACCTAAGAATAAATGTGTGTTAATTACAGAGTTCAACCAATAGTATTAACTAGAACAAAAAAAATACTAAAAGGGATAAAGTATTAAATTGTACATCAACAGTGATGACAAGAGCTGATCAAGTCACTGTTTCTCATAGTGTCCCTTTCACTTCAACAGGTTTCCTTTTTTGCGGTTGGTTAGTTGTCACCGATCAGGGAGAACATATTATATTTGTCCCTCTGGGACTGGCTTAATTCACTCTGTATGAGTTATACTCCATTCTTCCTGGTGCAATTCCACCACAACTTCACTGTGGCTTCAGCAAGACAGCTGGCCTTAACCTGGGGATCATCATCTTGTATGCTTTCCAAAGCTTCAAGACAAACCTCACGAAATCATCTGGGTGCTTAGGTGTCCTGGAGGAAGGGAAGAAATAGGTCCAAATGAGAGGGCACAGCTGATTTGGTTCCTCCTTTGGCAGAATACATTCATGCCCAAGTGTTATGATTTAAGATGGACAAATGCTTAAGCATTGAGATATGGCAGGCTTAGATGAAAACCCTTGCGTGACCTTGGATAAGTTACTTAACCTTGCTAGGCCTCAACTTCCTAATCTGTAACATGAAAATAACAAAAGCACCTGCTTCAGTATCATTGCAAGGATTCAATCATTTTTCAGGCATAGATTCAGAACTCAATACATGTTAACCTTTACTACTAGATGTACCTACTGCACATTTTGGCTAAAAGGCAACAAAGGAGCATCTGATTTATTGCTGCCCAAGAGACCACTGTTCCCTGGAACATCTGGAAATTTCCAAATACTCCACATTTTGACTTTGTCTGCTGGGGACTTTGCCTCTGTAGATCCAATCTGCAAGATCTCCCAGTAGTTCCTTTTGTGCTTACTTTTCCCTTTCTTTAATGTCTGGGCACATCCTAATTGCAGCAGCTGCTTTAAAACCCAGCTTAATACAAATGTTTTCACATGTGGAATGCATCTCAGATGTGCATGGATGCTAGTTAGACAAAACACGTCTGCTTTCTTCCATTTGCACAAATTTTAAGCCTTCCCTTTGTTCTTCTGGACATCTTTCATGCTTATGCTTGTAAGTCTTTAAGATACTCCCTCATCCTTATGATACTCCCTCATCCTTGAAACGGTCTAATTTTCAATAAAACCCACCCATTCCTTCGCCATCCTTTGGTTTTGGCTTAACACAAATCTCATTGCATTGGCAGGTGATACTTTCCACCATTTACCATGCATCGCCTCTTTGATGCAAACCATAGGATTAAATAGGGATCTGAAACAAACGATGACTCATTGGTCATGGATTATTACATAAGACCACAAGATGTCATTGAAAATTCTATAAAGCAAGAAAAAAATGAAAAGCACTCAAAACCTTCCAAATTTCTGCTCCTGATTATATATGAAAAAATTTGTTTAAATGATATTGATTCTATTAGGTAATGATGATGGAATTTAAACCACTAAGCAATAGTAGTATAGAGTTCTCTTCTCCCTTATCCATTATTTGCATGCCTCTTTGCTGATAATGTTGTCAGTTATAAATGTCACTTGTATGCTTTCAATTCTGTATCATAAAGTTCCTTTATTTTGATAACCACATGCAACTTGTTATTCTCTTAAAGGGTTGTACAATTTCATTAGAACTAGAAGAGCTTTTGGAATGTTACCAACCTGGCAATGTTCCTTTGGCAATAGTTCCCGGCCTTAATAGGACAGGATTGGATTGAATTAGAGGGCTAAACCTTTTAAGTGAATGATCCAAAACTTTGGAGGAATAATGAGAGCGTTGCCAACCTGAAATAGATACCTTTGGGCACAAGCAGGTGACAGATTCTTTTGCTCTGTTTACTCGAAATGGTATATTATTTATGTCCCTAGGAGGCTAATAAACTCATTCCTTGAGATGGTTACCAGACTTCACAAATTTTCAAAATTTGATATGTTCTCTTATTTAAAAGAATGATACCATTGCTTACATTTGAATTTTTAAGACACTTTCTCGGTTTTAACATACAGTTATAACATGTAGTTATAACTTTTCTGTCTGATAGTTACTGAGCCCCTAGAGGAGTGGTTCTTGGATGGGGATAATCCTCCTGCCTCCCCAAGAGGACATCTGGCAATCTCTGGAAACATTTCTAGTTCTCAGAACCATGGTTGTATTCCCCCATCATCTACTGAGCAGAGGCCAATATTTCCCTTTCTAGAATGTGACGGATACTTAGCTGTTCCTCTAGGTTTATGGAGGACAAAGCAAAACAAAACACAATCAACTCCCAAATACACAACAAAGATTGAAAGCAGTAGAAGTCACAAAATCATGGTTGAAAAGGATAAATTGGGGCTGGCGCTGTGGCGTGGCAGATAAAGCTGCCGCCTGCAGTGCCAGCATCCCATATGGGTGCTGATTTGAGTACCGGCTGATCCAGCTCTCTGCTATGGCCTGGGAAAGCAGTAGAAGATAGCCCAAGTCATTGGGCCCCTGCACCCATGTGGGAGACCCAGAAGAAGCTCCAGGTTCCTGTCTTTGGATCAGTGCAGTTCAAGCACTTGTGGCCAATTGGAGTGAACCAGCAATGGAAGACCTCTCTCTTTCTCTATGCCTCTCTTTCTTTCTGTGTAACTCTGACATTCAATAAATAAATATATCTTTTTTAAAAAAGGATGCTCAGAATGGACTTCATGTAAATTTTAGCAAAGTTATAACCAATAATTTAAAACATTCTTGATTGGCCTGGGCCATGTGCTGTGTGGTGATGTTTTCTAGAAGAACTTCATGTAGTGATAATTGAATAAAGTGCTATCTCAATGAAAAAAATCTTCATATCATTGAAAGCTGACATCCATCTTCATGGACAAGGGGTGTGTGTGTGTGTGTGTGTGTGTGTGAATAGCTGAAGAAAAGCTTTAAATCCTGGGAAAAACATCCTAAAGAAGACTGATGAGCGGATTTCATTTTAAAAGTCAACTAACTGAGCACCAAAAAGGAAACCTGTTAAAGTGAAATGAACACTAGGAGAAACGGTGACTTGATCAGCCCTCACCCTGACTGTTGATGAGCAACTTGATATGTTATCCCTCTTAGTATTTTTTTTGTTTGTTCTACTTAATACTTTTGGTTGAATACTGTAATCAATACACAATTCTTCTTAAGTGCTGAAACTTAACTTAAAAGTGATTGCTGTTAAATATAAGAGTGGGAATAAGAGAGGGAAGAGATGTGCAATTTGGGACATGCTCAAGCTGACTTGCCTCAAATGGTGGAGTTAGAAACATACCAGGGGATTCCAATTCAATCCCATCAAGGTGGCATGTACCAATGCCATCTCACTAGTCCCAGCTCCAGCCATTGTGGCAATTTGGGGAGTGAACCCACAGAAGGAAGACCTTTTTCTCTGTCTCTCCCTCTCACTGTCTGTAACTCTAACTCTCAAATAAAATAAATAAAATCTTTAAAATAAGTCAACAAGTTGAGTTAGATCCCTATATGTATACAAGGTCTGGAGCAGAAGCAGTAGGGAAATATAGCAAAACCTTCCAGTTTCCAAACTCTCATTCTCATGGCACTCACTCTGTGTAATAATACCATCGTAAATCCAGAGGTATTGTCATCAACACCATTACTGATACTTCTATCCTTGTCCACAAAATGGAACTATTACATTGCAGTAATGTAACTTTGTCTTCTAAACAAAAGATGAAATATCCAGTGTTCTAACTCACTAGACAAACAGCCAGGGGAATTTCCTGGGGTTTGAGAAGCTGTCACGTGGTACTATGAATGCCTTAAACTACAAAAGTCTCGTCTAAATCCACTACTGGTTTCAGGTCACACCTGTTTAATCTAGTAACTGCTTTGGTAACTTATCTGCCTACACATGAAGAATCCCAGGAAAACTCAAAATCTCATAATCACAAGGAAAATGTTCAAAGGAAAGACCATTATTTTGAGCAGGATAGGATATTTTTTAAAAGAGTTAAAATAGGGGTTGGCACTGTGGCATAGTGGGTAAAGCCTCCGCCTACTGTGCCAGCATCCCATTTGTTCACTGGTTCCAGTCCCAGCTGCTGCACTTCTGATCCAGCTCTATGCTATGGCCTGGGAAAGCAAGAAAGATGGTCCAAGTCCTTGGGCCCCTGCACCCTAGTGGGGGACCTGGAAGAAGCTCCTGGCTCCTGGCTTTAGATCAAGCCAAGCTCAAGTAATTGTGGCCTTCTGGGGAGTGAACCAGTATATGGAAGACTTCTCTGTCTCTACCTGTCTCTGTAATTCTTTCAAATAAATAAAATAAATCTAAAAAAAAAAACAGCTCCAAATTTGGTGAAACAGATAAGTAAGCATAGTTGAAGAAGTTTAATAATGCTCAAATAGGACAACTACAAAGAAAAACACACCAAGGTATAAACTGTCCAAACTGTTGAACTAAATTCTAAAGAGGAAAATTTTAAAACCAGAGAAAAGTGACATTATGTACAGTGAACAAATCACAATATTGCTATATTTTTAACACAGTTTTAGTCAAAAGAGAAAAAATAAAATCCTCAAGAGCTAAAAAATAATAAGCCATCCAGATTCCTATACTCATCCAGGATATTCTCCGCAAATTAAAACAAAGATATTTCAGGGCCAGCGATGTGGAGTAGCAGATGAAGCTGCTGCCTTCAGTGCCAGCATCCCATATGGGTCCCAGTTCAAGTCCTGGCTGCTCCACTTCTGATCCAGCTTTCTGCTATGGCCTGGGAAAGTAGTAGAAGATGGCCCAGGTCCTTGGGCCCCTGCACCTGCGTGGGAGACCTGTAAGAATCTCTGGGCTTCTGGCTTCAGATCAGCACAGCTCCAACCATTGCAGCCAACTGCGGAGTGAACCAGCAGATGGAAGACTTTCTCTCTCTCTCTTACTCTCTTTCTCTGTGTAACTCTGACTTTCAAATAAGTAAATAAATCTTTTAAAAAATAAAATAAAATAAAAAAGATATTTCCAGATGAAAGAAAACTAAGAGATTATATCACTAGCAGACCTGAAACTGTAATAAAAAGTTCTACCAAAAGCATTGATTCAGCCTAAATATAATGTTATCAAATAAAAATGTAAATTTTCATAAAACAATGAAGAATACTGGAAGAAGTATGTGAGTAATTATAAAAACATTTCATTTTTAACAGCTTTAAATACTTAAGACAATTTGAAGCAAAAATTACATCTGAGTATACTTCAAAAACTTCAGGGAAAACAAAATTAAAAGTATATTTTAGGCAATAATTCGGAAACCCATACATATGAGGAGTCTTTGCAAAGTTCATGGAAAATGGGTATCATGAAAAAGCTATACATGTATTTCAGAATGTAGCTATTCACACCTCAAGTTAGCTTCACAGAAGCCAGGAAGTCAGATGAGAGACCATCGTACTTGGTTTTAATAAAATAATGAGAAAAGATGCATCGAAGAAGTCTGGAAGGAGAAAGCTGCCCTGTGGCCCCTCCTCCAGCTCAAAGTCGTGCAGCCTGGGGAGACACCTTCCACTGAGAGGTGGGAGAGGGAATAGAGATCAGACCTTAGACTTGAGATGCAGCACCAGGGCTGCTCTGGTGGGAATTAGAGTCAGAGATGGCCCCATGGCCTCTGTCCCCAGGACATCTGGATTTTTGACCAAGGGATCACCTCCACCAACCCTCTCTCAACCGCAGAGAGTGGAGTGAGACTCCAGCTGCTGGGGAGTAGGATGGAAAAGTGACCCTCGGGCTTGGCCTTGAAGTTCAGTGCTGGGCCTGCCATGGTGAAACTCAACACCAGACAAAGCCCAAAGGCCTCTATTTGCAGGCCAAGGCTCACAGAGATCCTCTTGATCTGCTCCAGCGTCAGGCCGAGGCCTGAGCCCTGGTGAGATGGACTCACTTCAGCCTGTTGCACTACCTGCACTGTGTCAGTCGGAAGCAGACTCTCGAGACTGCACAGTGCCTGGGGTCTGAGTCTCGGTATGTTTCAGCCTTAGTTTCAGCCTGGGTGAACAAGGAGCTGCATCTGCTGTCCTACTCCCAACCTTTGGAAGACAGCTGAGCGAGACTCCAGCTGCTACGGGGTGGGGGAAGCAGGTAGGACAGGAAAGTGAGCTTGAAGCTCAGAGCTAGTACTACTGCTATGAGATCCAAAACCAGAAAAAGACCAAGAGTCTCTATTCCCAGATCGTCACACAGAGATACAGCCTCTAGATCTGTATTAGCTTGAGGAAGAGACCTGCACCCTGATAGGATGGACAAATGTTTCAACCTATATCACCTCCAGCTTCTCACCGGCATATTGTGTCTCTGCAAGACCATCTCCATTTCCAGGAGGGTGCCAATGTATAGTCTTCCTATATCTTCTTCAACAGCAATGAATGGCAGCAGCATGGGGGTGTAGGGTGCTTCTCTCAAACCCAGAATGGCTATGAGGGTCTTGACTGCAGCCTGTGAGATGGGCTCTTGGGTTGCAAGACTACTGAACTTCAATCTGGAAGGGGTACGCTAGTTGTCACAGGTACAGCCCCAGGTTTCTGTGCAATATCTTGGCACTCACCTATCTCTTCTTGCCCCAAGCAGACAATCACTCTCTCCATGTTGTGCTCACGTTTGGGGAAAGAATGGAATGAGTGACCTTGTAGCCACCTACAATATGATGCTAGAAATGGATATAATATTATGTAAATATATTGTATATTAATATATATCAAAACTGAACAATGAAGACAAAGAAAACCTGACATCAATAGTATTGAGATTGCATCAGTACTAAAAAGTCTCCCAACAAACAAAACAACAGGATGAGATGATTTCACTGCTGAATTCTACCAAACTCTTAAAGAAAAATTAACACTAATTCTTCACAAATTATTCTAAAAAAAAATCTCCCTCCTGAAAGCGAGGAAACCTTCCAAAACTCACTCTGTGAGGACTGTATTACATTGATTCCATAACCAGTCAGGGATACAACAGAAAAAAAGGAAACTATGGATCAGTATCCCTGATGAATGTACGTGCAAAAACACTTTACAAACACTAGCAAATCACATTCAACAACACAACAAAAAGGTTATTTATCATGATCAAGTTAAATTATCTCAGGGACACATGGATAATTCAACATATAAATTAATAAATAATACATCACATTAACATAATAAAGGATAAATATCATATGGTTACATCAAAAGAAACAGAAAAAATAATTCCAAAATAAAAAATCATTAATGATAAAAACCTTGAGCAAATTGGATATATAAGGAACATACCTTAACATAATAAGGGACATATGTGTTAGGGCTGGCATCATGGCATAGTAGGTTAAGCCTTTGCCTGCAATGCCAGCATTCCATATGGGTGCCAGTTCAAGTACTGGCTGCTTCATTAGATCCAGCTCCCTAATAATGACCTGGGAAAGCAGTAGAAGATGGCCCAAGTGTGGCCCCTGTACCCACGTGGGAGATCCAGAAGAAGTTCCTGGCTCCTGGCTTCAAACTGGCCTAGCTCCGGCCATTGGAGCCATTTGGGGAGTGAACCAGCAAATGGAAGTTCTCTCTCTCTCTCTCTCTCTCTCTCTCTCATCCTGCCCCTCAAATAAATAAATAAATCTCAGTAAAATAACTAAAGGATATATGTGATAAACCCACAGCCAACATCATATTGAATGGGGAAAAGTTGAAAGACTTTTCTCTAAGGCCTGAACACAGACAAGGATATCCATTCCCACTGCTCTTATACAATTTAATACTAGACGTTTTGGCCAAAGACATTAGGCAAAAGAAATAAATTAAAAAAAAAAAAAACAAGAAAGGGAGAAGTCAAATTGTTCCCATTTGCAGATGACGTGACTCTAGAAAGAGAGAAGCCTAAATCTACCCAACAGACCATTAGAAGTTATAAATGAATTCAGAAAAGGTGCAAAATCAACACAAAATCCACACAAAAAATAGCATTTTTATATACCAGTAGCAAACATACTGAGAAATTAAAAGAGCAATCTCATTAACAATAGCTATAAAAATAATAAATACCTTGGAATAAACTTTAAAAAGAAAATTAAAGAAAGACCTCTACAATTAAAATTATAAAACAGATGGAAGAAATCTAAGATGATCCCCCAAAATCAAAGATCCCCCCATGTCCATGGATTGCAAGAATTAATATTATTAAAAAACCCATACCATCCAAATGAATTTACAGATTCCATAAAATGTCCATCAAAATATCAAAGAGATTCTTCATAGAACTAGAAAAAAATTCTAAATTGCATATGAAAATACAAATGGCCAATGAAATCTTAAACAACAATAACAACAATCTCAAAAAGCAGGAGGAATCATAATGCTACATTTCAAGACTTACTGAAGAGTTATTGAAACCAAAGCAGCATGGTGTTAGTGTTAAAATGGACATGTAGACCAATGGGACAGAACAGAGATCTCAGACATTAATTCACATATTTACAGCCAACTGATTTTTGAGAAAGATTTCAAAAACACATTCCGGAAAAAAGGACAATCTTCAATAAATGATGTGGTGGGGCAGCACTGTGGTGCAGTGGGCTAAGCCACCTCTTAGGATGCTCACATCCCATACTGCGGTACCAGTTTGTGTCCTCGCACTTCCACTTTCAATTATGCTTCCTGTTAATGCATCCTGAGAGGCAGCAGATGGTGACTCATGCACTTCAGCCATTGCCACCCATGTGGGAAATAAAAATAAATAAACTAGATATCCATAAGCAGAGATTGCAACCTGATATTCACCTCCCTATATGCACTTTATTTTTTAAAAGCTCCCCCCCCCAAAAAAAAAAAAACAGATCAAAACTGGAACTATGAAACTACTAGAAGAAAACTTAGGGGAAATGCTTCAACACATAAGTATGGACAACAGTTTGGCATGGTGGGTAAGAACTATAAAGATCAAGCAACAAAAGCAGACATAGACAAATGGCATCGTGCCAGACTAAGAATCTTCTGCATGAAGAAACAATCAACAGAGGGAAGGGATAACAGAGACAGTTGGAGAAAATATTTGAAATCATCATCTAAGGATTAATATCCGCAATAAATATGGAACTCAAACATTCACTAATAAGAAAACAAGCAATCCAGTTTAAAAACTGGGCAAAATATCTGAGTATACATTTCTCAGAAGAAGAAATATAAATGGCTGAAGGGATTTAAAAGTCTCATTGATATTCTGCCTGCAAGAAACTCATTTCACCAGTAAAGACACACATGGACTGAAAGCAAAAGAATGAACAAAGATAGTGCAAACAGAAACTAAGTGAGCAGTAATAATTATACTTACGACAGATAAAATAGACTTTAAGACAAAAACTGAGGCCGGCGCCGTGGCTCAACAGGCTAATCCTCCGCCTAGCAGCGCGGCACACCGGGTTCTAGTCCCGGTCAGGGCGCCAGATTCTGTCCCAGTTGCCCCTTTTCCAGGCCAGCTCTCTGCTGTGGCCAGGGAGTGCAGTGGAGGATGGCCCAAGTGCTTGGGCCCTGCACCCCATGGGAGACCAGGATAAGCACCTGGCTCCTGCCTTCGGATCAGCGCGGTGGGGCGGCCATTGGAGGGTGAACCAACGGCAAAGGAAGACCTTTCTCTCTGTCTCTCTCTCTCTCACTGTCCACTCTGCCTGTAAAAAAAAAAAAAAAAAAAAGACAAAAACTGTAAAAAGATACTAAGAAGGTCACTATATAACAAGTTATCATTCAATGAAAAATATGATAACTGAAAGTGTATATGTACCTAATGGTGGCACATTTAATTTTCTAAAACCAACATTATTAAAAGAGAGAGAAAAAATCACAATACAAAAGTTGATGAAATATATTGATGAATTTCCTTTCATTGATGAAAGTGGGGACTTCAAAACCTTCCTTTCATTAATTCACAGATCATACCGACAAAACACTCAACAAAGGAACATCACAGTTAAAATATACCACCGACCAAATGGACTCAACAGACATTTACAGACCATTCCATTCAGGAGCTACAGAATGCACATTCTTTTCATCAGTATATGGAAGACTTTCAAGGATAGACCACATCTTAGAACACAAAACACGGCCAATACATGATAAAGTGCTCAGCATCACCAGCCCTCAGCAGCAAATTACAACGGCAATGAAGTATAATCTCACTCCAGTTACAATGGCATTTTTCAAAAAGAAAAAAAATGCTGGAAAGCATGTGGAGGAAAGGGAGTCTGCACAGCATTGGAGGAAATTCAAATGAGTACAACCATTACGGAGAGTTCCTCCAACACCTAAAGTTAGAGCTCCCAGTACAACCGGACTCTCTCATTTCTTGGCATATATCCAAAGGAAATGACATCAGCATAATAAAGACATACATGTGTTTCCATGTTCACCGCAGCACTATTCACAACAGCTAAGATATTGACTCAACCTAGATGCTCATTGAAGGATAAATGGATGAGGAACATATGTAACACATACCCATGGGAATATTATTTAGCAATAAAAAGGAATGAAATGTTGACATTCATAGCGATGGAAGTGGAGATCATTATGTTAACTGAAATAAGCCAGACACAGAAAGACAAACATGGCATGCTCTAACCATATGTGGAAGTTAAAGTCAACCTGAAGCTACAATAGTGATTGCCAGAGGTTGGGAAGGGCAGAGGAGAGGAGGTAGAGGAGTCGGATAACAGAGTAGATGGAAACAGCAAGTTCTAGAGTTCCACAGCACAGTGGGGTGACTGCAGTTCACAACGACAGATAAAGAGCTGGAAAAGAGGAGCTGGTAGGCTCCAGACACAAAGGAAAAAATAAGACAATGGAAAGGCTCGTTGCCTGGTTTGATTTGTTTACTCTATGTACATGTGTTGGAATATTGCATCATACCTTATAAAAATGTACAAGTATTATGTGAAATAAAATATCTGGTAAGGAAAAAAATCTGGGTAGATAAATAAAAATTAATAGTAAAGTGATAGACTTAGATTTGGTCATGTCAATTATTTAATTTTAAATATTAATGAAATAAGCACTCTAGCTTAAAGAAAAACAGCTTTTTTGGTGGAGTGTTTAGGGTTTTTCCATCTACAACATCATTTCATCTGCAAATATAGATAATTTGACTTCCTCTTTTCCAATCGTGATGTCCTTGATTTCTTTCTCCTCCCTAACTGCTCTGCTAAAACTTATAGTGCTCTATTGAATAAGAGAGGCAAAAGTGGACATCCTTGTCTTATTTCAGATCTGAGAGGAAATGCTTTCAGCTTTTCCTCATTCAGTATGATATTGGCTATTGGTTTGTCACACATAGCCTTTATAATTGTGAGAAATGTTCCTTCTATACCTAATTTGTGAAGAGTTTTTATTATGAGGGTGTTGAATCTTACCAAATGCTTTCTCTGCAACTATTAAAGATGATCATATGTTTTTTGTTCTTCACTCTATTGATGTGGTTTAGAATGCTTATTGATTTGCAAATGTTAAATAGACCTTGTATTTCTGGGATAAACCCCACTTGAGCATGATATATAATCTTTTTTAAAATTTATTTATTTAGCTGAAAGGCACAGTGATAGAGAGGCAGAGGCACAGAGAGAGAGGTGTTCCATCCGCTGGCTCACTTCCCAAATGGCTGCAATGGCTAGAACTGGGCTGATCCAAAGCCAGGAGCCAAGAGTTTCTTTCAGGTCTCCTACATGGTAGGGGACCAAGGACTTGGGACATCTTCTACTGCTTTCTCAGGCCATAGCAGAGAGCTGTATCATAAGTGGAGCAGTTGGAACTCCAACTGGTGCCCATATGGGATGGCAGCACCACAGGCAACTCCTTAACCTACTATGCCACAGCACCAGCCTGATATACAATATTTTTTGACATGGTTTTAGATTTAATTTGCTAGAATCTTTGCATCTATGTTCATTAAGGACATAGCCTAAAGTTTTCTTTTAATGTCATGTATTAGATTTTGGTATCAAAGTAATGCTGCCTTCATAAAATGAGTTTGGCAGAGTTCCATCCAGTTCAAAATTTTGAAATAGTTTGAAGAGCATTGGGGTTATTTTCTCTTCTAATGTTTTGTAAAATTCAATAGTAAAGCCATCAGGACCTGGACTTTCCTTGATGGAAGAATTTTGATTACTGTTTCAATCTCATTGGTTGTTATGGGTCTGCTTAGGTTGTCTATATCTTCTTGACCTAATCTTGGTAGTTTATATGAATCCAGGAATTTATCCATTTCTTTGAGATTTTCTAGTTTATTAGTATATAGTTCTTCATGGTAGTTTCTTATGATTCTTTGTATTTCAGTGGTTTTGGCTGTAATGTCTCCTTTTTCATCTAAGTATATTAGAGTTTTTCTTCTTTTTTACTTTGTTAGTCTGGCTAGAGGTTTATCTATTTTGCTTATCATCTCAAAAACCAACTTTTTGTTTTGTTAATTTTTTGTAATTTTTTTTACTTTCGATTTCATTTATTTGTATTCTGATCCTTATTTTTTTTCACCTGCTGATTTGGGGTTTGGTTCATTCTTTCTTTTCTAAGTCCATAAGATGCACCTTCGATCTTTAATTTGAGACATTTCCCTTTGTTAAATATAAGTACTTAACACTATAAACTTTCCCCCTTAACACTGCTGTGTCTGTATCCCACAAGTTTTGATATATTGTGTTTTCATTTTCATTTATTTCATGGAAGTTTCTGATTTTCTTAATTTCTTCAATGATCATTCAGCAGCATGTTGTTTAATTTCCAAGTACTTATGAGTGTTCTATTGTTCTTGCTGTTGATTTCCACTTTTATTCCTTTATGGTCTGAGGAGATACACGGCACTGTTCCAGTCTTTTTAAATTTGCTCAGACTTGATTTGTGGCCTAAAATGTGGACTTCCCTAGAAAATGTTCCATGTGCTGATGAGAAGATGTGTATTTTGTAGCTGTTTGGTGAAATATCCTGTAAATGTCTCTTAGGTCCATTTGCTCAAGGTATGTTTCAATTCCAATGTATCTTATTGATTTGTTTTTGTCTGTATGACCTGTCCATTGATGATAGTAGATTGTTGAAATCACTCACTGTTATTGTATTGGAGTCTGTCTCTTCCTTTAGGCCTAATGGTATTTGCTGTATATATCTGGGAGGTCTTGTGTTGGATGCATTTATATTTATGATTGTTATTTCTTCATGCTGAATAACCTTTTATAAAAATATATTGTCCTACTTTATTTCTTTTTATAGTTTTTTTTATTTTTTGAAGGAATTTTTAAAAGTTTTTATATTAGCTTGAATGACAGAATTAAGAGAGAGGAGGAGCGGCAGAGAAGAGAGAGAGAGAGAGAGAGAGAGAGAGAGAGATCTTCCATTGCTGGTTCACTCCCCAGATGACTGCAACAGCTGGGGCTGGGCCAGGCCAAAGCTAGGAACCTGCAGTTTCTTCATGGACTCCCACATGGGTACAGGGGCCCAAGCATTTGGGCCATCTTCTGCTGTTTTCTCAAGCCATTAGCAGGGAGCCTAGATCAGAAGTGGAGCACCCAGGACACAAATCAGTGCCCATATATGATGGCAGTGTTTCAGGCAGAGGTTAACCTTGTATGCCACAGTGCTGGTCCTTACAGTTTTTTATTTAAAGTCTGCTTTATCTGATATCAGGATAGTTATACCTGCTCACTTTTGATTTCCATTCGCCTGGTATATCTTTTTAAAAAATATTTTGGATTCTTGATTTTTTTTTTTAAAAAAGGCACATTTATTTATTTGAGAGGCAGAGTTACAGGCAGAGAGTGGGAGAGACAGAGAGAAAGATATTCCATCTTCATTCCCCCAAATGACTGCAACAGCCAGAGCCAAAATAACCTGAAGCCAGGAACCAGGAGCTTCTTCCAGGTCTCCCACTTGGGTGTAGGGGCCCACGTAACTGGGCTGTCTTCCACTGCATTCCCAGGCCATTAACAGAGAGCTGGATTTGATGAAGAGCAGCCAGAACATGAACCAGTGCCTATATGGGATTCAGGTACTGCAGGTGGAGACATAGCTTACTACTCCACAGCACCAGCCCCGTGCCTGCTATATCTTTTTCCAACACTTCATATTCAGTCTGTGTTTATATTTGTTTGTGAAATGAGTTTCTTGTAAGCAGCATATAGTGGGGTCATGTTTTTTAATCCATTCAGCAAACAAGTCTTTTGGTTGGCAAATTTAATCCATTTATATTCAATGTAAATAAGAATAAGATATGCCATTTTGTTGATTGGATAATGATACTGCCTACTCTGTTAGTGAATCTGGTGATGACATGTGTTTCATTTTTACTTCTAATGCAGGACACCCTTCAGAATATGTTGTAAGGCTGGTCTGGTGGTGGTGAATTCTCTCAGCTTTTGATTACCTGGAAAATATTTCTCCTTCCCTTTTAAAGGATAGCTTTGATGGATATAATATTCTTGGTTGGAAGTTTTTTCTCCTAAGCCCTTGAATATATCATCCCATTCTTTTCTGGCCTGTGGAGTTGCACTGAGAAGTCACATTAATCTATTTGCTTTTCTTTTATATGTAACTTGACAGTTTCCTCTTACTAGTTTAGGATTCTTTCCTTGTCTTTAATTTTTGACAATTTGACAAAATGTCTTGGAAAAGATTTTTTGGTTTAGTCTGCTTGGGATTGTTTGAGTTTCTTGCATTTAAATGCCCATGTCTTTTTCAATACCTGGGAAATTTTCAACTATTATTTCATTTAGCAGGTTTTCAACACCTTTTTCTTTTTCCTTGCCTTCAGAAATGTCTATAGTAGGCATATTTGATCACTTAATGGTATCCCATATCTCCCATAGGCATTTCTTCATTCTTTATTAATCTTTTCTCTTTATCTTTATCTGATTGGGTTATTTCAAAATTCTTATCCTGTAGGTCAGAAATTCTTTCTTCCACTTAAAGTTCTCCATCATTATTTTATTTCACTGAATGAAGATTTCATCTCCAAAATTTCTATTTGGTTCTTCCTAATGAGTTCTCCCCTAGCAATATTTTCATTCATACAGCTCATTGATTTCCTCATTTATTTGTCTATCTGTATTCTGTTGTGTCTCACTGAGTTTCTTTACAATCATTATTTTGAATTCTCTGTCATTTCATAGTTTCCTTCAGTTCAGGATCTAATTCTAAAGGATTATTGTGTTCCTTTGGAGGTGTCATGCTACCTTGCTTCTTCATGTCTCCTGGGTTCCTATGTGGAAATCTGACCAACTGGTGTACTTGTCCCTTCTTAAAGGAGTAGGTTTTATTGGAAAAGAGTTCATGGTTGAGCCGGAATGCAGGGTGTCACTTGGCGTGTTCCTTCTGCTTTGGTTTTGGGTGAGCCCAGGAGTATAGTCTTGGAGTGATTTATTTTGTCGTAATCAATGTCAGTTGTGCTGCAGTTCATAAGGATAGGAGTGTGGCTTTGAGATGAACAAGAGTTTCCTTGGGTGTGTATCTTTGTTCCACAGAGAGTGCAGTATCAGTCTCCCTGGAGAATTTGATAGTCAGAGCCTTGTTCTTGGTGCTGAGGGTCATAGGCATGGCTGTCTCCTTGTTCTTTTTATTTTTTTAAGATTTATTTATTTATTTGAAAGTCAGAGTTACACAGAGAGAGGAGAAGCAGAGAAAGAGAAAGAGAGAGAGAGGTCTTCCATCCGATGATTCACTCCACAGTTGGCCGCAACTGCCAGGGTTGTGCTGATCTGAAGCCAGGAGCCAGGAGCTTCTTCCAGGTCTCCCATGTGGGTGCAGGGGCCCAAGGTCTTGGACCATCTTCTATTGCTTTCCCAGGCCATAGCAGAGAGCTGGATTGGAAGTGGAGCAGCCGGGACTTGAACCGGTGCCCATATGGGATGCCGGCGCCTCAGGTCAGGGCATTAACCCGCTGAGCCACAGTGCCAGCCCATCTCCTTGTTCTATTAGCAATCCTGAGTGATGCTGCAGCTTATGGCACCAATTGCTGTGGCTCTGGTACTAGGTAATGCAGATAGACCCTTCCTCAGGTCCTGCTAGGAGATTCCAACGGGTGTTATACCTTATAATACCAACAACCCTAGTATTAAGACTAGGGGATGTGAACTTTATCTTGTTTACATGGTGACTACAAGGTATATGAGTGATTTTACTTTGGAGGCCATGAGTCCAGAGACAGAATGCAGATAGGTGCTTCCCTATGTCCACTGGGTAGATTCCAGTGGCACCAGGAAATTTAGAATGAATTGTCACAGTTCTGGTCTTACATGGTATAATGAGGTCATTACCCAAATCTCCCTGGGTGGAAGCAAATTTTTTTATGGACTGCTTCTGGTGTTAACACCCAGAAGCTAAGGCAGATCCCCCCATCTCACACAGAGTGTGTAAACTTAGCTCTGGGACTAATGCCCACAAATTTCCGCAGGATGTAGGGGATCTGTTCTTTGCCCCACACATTGCCCTGACTCTGACTATGATGCTGGCAGGAGCAGAAGCAGAGAAGAGGTGCACTGTGTCACTTTCTGCTGCCCAGAATGGCACCCTGTGTCCTCTTCAATCTCTTTCTCAGTATATTACAGTTTTCACTGTAGAGTTCTTACCTCCTTAGGTAAATTTATTCCTATTATTATTACCAGGCACTCGATCCTATT
The DNA here is from genome assembly GCF_964237555.1 of Oryctolagus cuniculus. Taxonomy (NCBI): domain Eukaryota; kingdom Metazoa; phylum Chordata; class Mammalia; order Lagomorpha; family Leporidae; genus Oryctolagus; species Oryctolagus cuniculus. Next base: position 160,665,306 of record NC_091435.1, on the reverse strand, counting down.
TATATGCTCACTTTAACACTTAACCCTATCTATATGTTCACTCTAACACTTAATATGATCACTTTAATAATAAAGATGGCATTTGTACCACCAAGCTTAATGGGATTTGGAGTCCCATGACAATTTTTTAAACTGTACCCTTAGAAATAAGTTCGTGCCTGGTAATAATTGTAGATAAAAATAAAAAGGAGAGAATGTTCCAACATGGGAAGCAGTCCACACAGTAGACTCATAGAATGACCATCACTTAAGTAATACTCTGACCTCAGAATCAGCCCTTCAGGCTTCCTGGTCTGGCTGAAAATCCCGTGAGAGCATTTCAGACATGAAAAGCAAAGATACTGTGGCAAAAAGTATTCTACATGAAGGATCTCTGTGATTGAGACCCCAGCGGAAAGAAGTGGCCATCAAAGAAGAATGCACTTTTCTCTAAAGGGAGGAGAGATCTTCCACTTTGCTTGTGGCCTTGTCCAAATTTTGATGGAGTTTGTGGACCCAAAAGGCTTCTATAACCTAGGAAGCTCATGTCAAGAGGCTTGAGTGGTCACTGGTGTCATACATGAGAGTGTTAATTGTTAAATTAACAAAAGGATTGCAGTACGTTGAGCTCCATAGGGATAGAACTGGGGGAAGTGAGAGCTGGATGGGTACTGGGCAACTCTGTACCTCACTGAGGAAAAATAACTAAAGATGAGCAAAGGAGACCCTAAGAAGCCAAGATGCAAAATGTCATCATATGCATTCTTTGTGTGTAAATTTGCTGAGAGGAGCAAAAGAAGAAGCACCCAGATGCTTCCATCAACTTCTCAAAGTTTTCTAAGAAGTTCTCAGAGAGGTGGAAGGCCGTGTCTACTAAAGAGAAGGGAAAATCTGAAGACATGGCAAAGACAGGCAAGGCTCATTATGAAAGAGAAATGAAAACTTATATCCAACCTAAAGAGGAGACAAAAAAGAAGTTCGAGAATCCCAATGCACCCAACAGGCCTCCTTCAGCATTTTTCTTGTTCTGTTCTGAGTATCAACCCAAAATCAAAGGAGAACATCCTGGCCTATCCATTGGTGATGTGCAAAGAAACTGGGAGAGATGTGGAACGACACTGCTGCCGATGACAAGCAGACTTACGAAGAGAAGTCTGCCAGGCTGAAGGAGAAATACGAAAAGGATATTGGTGCGTACTGAGCTGAAGGAAACCTGGTACAGCAAAAACAGAGTTGTCAAGGCTGAACAGAGCAAGAAAAAGAAAGAAGAGAGGAAGATGAAGGAGAGGAAGAGGATGAGGAGGAGGAAGATAAATAAGAGGATTATGAGGAATAAGTTGGTTCTAGCACATTTCTTTCTTGTCTATAAAGCATTTAACCTCCTTGTACACAACTCATTTTTTAAAGAAAAAAAATCGAAAAGAAAGGATGTGTAAGATTTGCCTTTTTTTTTTTTTTTTGAGAGGCAGATTTAGACAGTGAGAGAGAGAGAGAGACAGAGTGAAAAGTCTTCCTTTTTCCGTTGGTTCATCCCCAAGTGGCTACTACAGACAGCGCGCTGCACTGATCTGAAGCCAGGAGCCGGGAGCTTCCTCCTGGTCTCCCATGCGGGTGCAGGGCCCAAGCACCTGGGCCATCCTCCACTGCCTTCCCAGGTCACAGCAGAGAGCTGGACTGGAAGAGGAGCAACCGGGACAGAATCTGGCACCCCAACCGGGACTAGAACCCCGGGGTGCCGGCGCTGCAGGTGGAGGATTAGCCTAGTGAGCCATGGCGCCGGCCTAAGGGCCTAATATTTGTTTTTAAACTGTATTGTATCAGGGCCGGCGCTGTGGTGCAGGGGGTTAACACCCTGGCCTTAGCGCCTGCATCCCATATGGGTATGGGTTTGGGACCCGGCTGTTCCACTTCCGATCCAGCTCTCTGCTGTGGCCTGGGAAAGAAGTAGAAGATGGCCCAAGTCCTTGGGCTCCTACATCCATGTGAGAGACCCGGAAGAAGCTCCTGGCTCCTGGCTTCGGACTGGCGCAGCTCTGGCCATTGCAGCCAATTGGGGAGTGAACCATCGGATGGAAGGCCTCTCTCTCTCTCTCTCTCTTTCTCTCTCTCTCTCTCTCTGCCTCTCCTCTCTCTGTGTAACTCTTTCAAATAAATAAATCTTTAAAAAAAATAAACTGTACAGTGTCTTTGTTTTTGTATAGCTAACATACTACTGAATGTGTCTTTAGATAGCCCTGTCCTGATGGTATTTTCAATAGCCACTAACTTTGCCTGGTACAGTGTGTGGAATGTAAATTAGCATGTAAATTTAAAGCATGTTCTTGTTGGTGCACAGCACAGATTAGTTATATATGGGGACGGTATTTCTTTCATCTTCAGTTGTCTCCGACGCAGCTTGTATGAAATAATTTTTGCTATGTTAACTGAATACCACTATAATTGCAAAAAAAAAAAGTTGCAGCTGTTTTGTTGACATTCTGAATGCTTCTAAGTGATACAATTTTATTAAAATAAATAAATATATTAATTAATCAACAACAGAAGTCACTGTGTACTAACTACCCATGCAAGACCTCTGTCCTCAATGAGTTGTATTAAGAGAGTTAACTGTAAAACTAGTTCTCAAACAGTTTTTTTGAGTGTGTGTGTGTGTGTCTGTGTGTAAAAATTGTTGAAATCATTACTTAGTACAGAGCTGGTCTTCTGTGTACAAAGTTAATTGAAAATGAATCTTAATGCAGAACGGGACTGGCAAGGGGAGAGGGAGGGGGAGGAGGGAGGGGAGTGTAGGTGGGAGGGTGGGTATGGTGGGAAGAATAACTATATTCCTAAAGTTGTACTTATGAAATTTCTATTCCTTAAAAAATTAAAAATAAATAGATTTATTCTTAGGTATTTTGCATTTTTTACACCCATTACAAATGAGATTGTTTTCTTGTTTTCTTTTTTATCTGGGTTGGTATTGATTTACAGAAATGCTACTGATTTTTCTATGTTGATCTTGTAGCCTTCATTTTTAGTGAATTCGTTTATTAGTTCTAACCGTTTTTTCAGTGGAACTTAACAGGTTTTTTATGTATGAGATCATGCCATCTGCAAACAAGTTTGACTTCCTCTTTTCCAATTTAAATGCCTTTACTTCTTTATCATGGTTAATTGCTCTGGTTAGGACCCCAGTAAAACACTGAACAGCAGTGGTAAAAGTGATCCTTTGACTGGTCAAGAACAGATCTCAAAAAGGATCTCACCTGGCTCCACTGGGGACTGTAAAGCTGGACATCAGCACTGTCATGGTTAGAAAAAGTGAACAGAGCCTTTATTCTCCTAATTGACCAGTTAAGGCCATGGGGTATGCTGGTAAGGGACACGAGCCTGGGTAAGGTGACTGTCTTCAGCAAACACAATTCCAGAAGAGACGTGACTGCGGGCAACCACCCCAAAGCTGAGCAAATAAACATTCGGTTCTGACGGAGGAATCTTGGCATTGAGTGCAGTCTTCTCATTAGGGTGTTGCCTGAGACAAGCTAGACATATCTTGGGGACAGATCCTCAACCTGGCAGACTCAGAAATTCCAGTGCAACAAAGTTGTTCTGATCCAGGATCAGTCTCAAACAACTGAGTCTCACAAAGACTGATGTACACAAACTCTATACCAATTAATTAATTTGGAACGAGCTCTATGAGCAGTGGGGAAAATACATGTTAAGTACAAAGCTGTGCATGTATTTAAATTCATTTTATGCATCACAATAAACTTCTTTTTTTTAAATTTTATTTATTTATTTGACAGATAGAGTTACAGACAGTGAGAGAGACAGAGAGAAAGGTCTTCCTTCCATTGGTTCACTCTCCAAATGGCCACAATGGCCAGTGCTGGGCCGATCCAAAGCTAGGAGCCAGGTACTTCTCGGTCTCCCATGCAGGTGCTGCAGGGCCAAAAGACTTGGGCCATCTTCCACTGCTTTTCCCGGCCACAGCAGAGAGCTGGACTGGAAGAGGAGCAACCGGAACAGAATCCGTCGCCCCAACCAGGAGTAGAACCACTGCCCATATGGGATGCCTGTGCCACAGATGGAGGATTAACCAAGTGAGCCGTGGTGCCGGCCCCCACAATAAACTTCTATTGTAATTCTATTTTTCCACAAACTTTCTGAAGTACCTCCATATATTTATTAAGGTAAAGCTCATGCCAATCTATAATATAACAATTTGTAGTTAGCATGGGAATAAAACAAGAACAATTAGTCACAGAATTTAAATGTTTAACGACATTAGATCCCCATAATGCAAAATGTCGAGTCAGATTTGTGCCAGGTCTTTAATATAATACAAGAGTCATGCTAGCCATATTATGGAGCAGTTAAATTTATTTCTCTTCTATTTTAGGCTTTCTCACTTCCTCCTCCTTGTCTGTAGTAATTAAAGTAAAAATACTCCAAAACCTGACCCTGAGGGACATTCAACACTCTGCTCCCTAAGGAAATCAAACTGAATGATGAAATCAGCAGTGCAGAAACAAATGCACCAATTTTACCCTTGGGATAGCAGCAAGCCCTTGACACTGGACCTGTGAAAATTTCAGTTCCCCGCGCTCTTTCATGCCTGACTGCCAGCATATAAGGCGTCGCTATTTATCTGATAGCACCGCAAAATGGAGCTGGACTTAGGTTATGTAATTAGATATGATGAGCAGGCCCTTCAAAGGGCAGAAATAAAGAGGGGGTCATCACAGAGAGCAAACAGAAGACAACTGTGCAGAAAGGTACACGAGGAATAATGAATACACCCAGACTCTATTCAGGGGAAAGCGGACAAATATTTTGGGAGGAGATGAGGTGATATATTTATTTCTGAAAAGAATTCTGTCAAGTTCAGGACTGCTCATTAAAATGGCATGATCACTCATGCAAAAACATGTACATACGTGAGGTGTAAAACACAAAGTAAAACCTGCTGGGTGACTTTGCTCATATGAAATTGAAAAGTGGAAACAATTACTCAATAGAGGATAGGGTTACAGTAGTAGTTATTGTTGGAGGTGGTATTAACTGAGTGGGACATGAGGGAGCCATTGGTGGTATAGAAAATGTCCTGTATTTTTATAGTGGGGTGATTACACATGTACATATGGATCAAAAATATTCATCAAGCTATAAATTTAGGATTTATGTACATTATTATACATGAATGTACGTGAAAAGAAGTAAAAGTAAATGAACCAAAACTAGATTTAATCTATTTTATGTGTCATCCTGTCTTGCTGTTTACTAATTTGGGGAAAATAACAAGCATTATGTAAAAATTTGGGGCAAATGTTGATGTTTAATTTTTATAATCACAGAATCATAGAATAGGGATTCCTGGATTACTCATCAGGACATTGGTATATGTTAAGCTGCTATGAGTAACATTTCACATACATAATTATTTAAAATCTTGGAATTATTATCTCCAACTTATGGAGTAGGGGGAATGAGTCTTAGAATGTCTAAATGAGGTCACTGATCACATAGGTGGCCATGAGGACACTAAACCACAAATTCACCATCTATAGTTCCTTCCAAAATCATGTGCTCAAAATATGTACTAGAATGCTAAAAATTTTAAAAACCTAAAAATAGCTCTGCCCAAACCCTTGCAACTCCCTTCCCATCATGACATCATAAACACAACATGCAAAATCAGTTCATTTCTTGGGATCTTAAAGACTTTTATTTTTAAAACGTGAAGAATGGTCCTCAGGGCTGGCGCTGTGGTGTAGCAGTTTAAGACACCTCCTGCAGTGCTGGTATCCCATACGGGCGCTGGTTCAAGTCCCAGCTGCTCCACTTCTGATCCAGCTCTCTGCTATGGCCTGGGAAAGCATAGAAGATGGCCCAAGTCCTTGGGCCCCTGCACCCATATGGGAGACCCAGAAGAGGCTCCTGGTTTTGGATCAGCACAGCTCCCGCCGTTGTGGCCAACTGTGGAGTGAACCAGTGGATGGAAGGCTTCTCTCTCTCTCTCTCTCTCTCTCCCTCCCCCCCTTCTCTCTCTCCTTCTCTCTCTCTCTGTGCAACTCTGCCTTTCAAATAAATAAATAAATACATCTTAAAAAAGAAAGAGTTGTCCTCATGCTATGCTCTGAATGTGTCTCCCAACACTCATATATTGAAATCCTAACCTCAAAGATTATGTCATTGGGAGGTAAGGTCTTTGGAGAGTAATTAATTCATGAACACAGCACCCTTGGCAATGGGATTGGAGCCTCAGAGAGATTCCCTACCCTTTCCATCATGTGAGATTATAGGAAAAAGATGGTCATCTAAGAGTCAGGAAACCAGTTCTCACCAGATACCAAATTTACTGTCATCTTGATCTTACAATTTCCAGTATGCAGAACTGTGAGAAATGATTTTCTGTTGTTTATAAGAAAATAAGTCTATGAGTTTTTGCTAAGATACCTTGTTAATACTCAAATACTTTTTCCTGGTATGTCTAAAATTGAGAAATATAAAATATGACCAGAGAAATCACTACTGTCAACCTTTCTTCTGGACAAACTTTTCTATAGCTGTCTTTGTACCTTTTTATGAAAATAGTACCCATGAAATATTCTGGTGGCCCAATGCCCACATTATATTATAGACTTACTATTTTAGCTATAAGAATGCTGTTATGATAGTTTTGATTACATTACCAGCATTTGGTTGATAACTTTTTAAAAAGATTTATTTATTTAGTTGTAAGTCAGAGTTACACAGAGAGAGAAGAAGAGGCAGAGAAAGAGAGAGAGAGAGAGAGAGAGAGAGAGAGAGAGAGGTCTTCCATCCACTGGTTCACACCCCAGTTGGCTGCAATTGCTGGAGCTGCACCGATCCAAAGCCAGGAGCCAGAACTTCTTCCAGGTCTCCCACATGGGTGCAGGGGCCCAAGGACTTGGGCCATCTTCTACTGCCTTCCCAGGCCTTAGTAGATAGCTGGATCAGAAGTCAAAGAGCCGTGATTCCAACCGGTGCCCATATGGGATATTAGCACTGCAGAAGGTGGCTTTACCAGCTATGCCACAGTGCCGACCCCGATAAGTTTTTAATTAAGCATCTACTATACTCAAGGTGCAAGAAAAGCATTCTTCAAAAAATGGAATTCAGGGGCTAGTATGTGGCACAGTAGATTAAGCTACCACCTGCAATGCCAGTATTCCATATGAGCACTGGTTCGAGTCCTGGATGCTCCACTTCCAACCCAGCTCCCTGCTAATACCCCATGGAAATCAGGAGAAGATGGCCCTAATACCTCAGCCTCTGCCATCCATGTGGGAGACCTGTATAGAGTTCCTGGCATCTGGCTTTGGCCTGGCTGTTGTGGGCATCTGGGGAGTGAACCATCAGATGGAAGAGATCTCCTCCTCTCCGCCAACCCATAACTTTGCCTTTCAAATAAATAAATAAATCTTTTAAAATGGAATTAAAAGACAAAAATAAAAAAGACCCCGTCATTTAGTCCATCCCTAAACACAGGGTCCTGAGAATGTAACCATGTCAATTGAGTCTTCTAGGAATTATCCTTCATGGAGCAGGCATTGTGTTGCAGTGGGTTAAGCCACTGTTTGGGACACCCACATCCAATACTGGAGAACCTGTTCTTGTTAAAGTTACTCTGCTTCCAATCCAGCTTTCTGATAATGCATCTGGGAGGGCAGATGATGGCCTAACTGCAGGGGTCCCCAGCACCAATGTGGGAGACCTGGATGGAATTCCTGGCTCTTGGATTTGGCCTGGCTCAGCTCCAAGTATTGCAGCCATTTGGGGATTAAGCCCACGTATAAAAGATCTCTCCCTTCCTCTCGCTCTCCCTCTCCCCCTTCCTTCCCTTCCCCGCTCCCTCTCATCTTCTCTCTCCCCTTCTGCCCCCATCACTCTGCCTTTCACATAAATAAATAAAATCATTAATTGAAGAAAAAGTGGTTTTTTTTTTTTTTTTTTGACAGGCAGAGTGGACAGTGAGAGAGAGACAGAGAAAAAGGTCTTTCTTTGCCGTTGGTTCACCCTCCAATGGCCACCGCGGCCGGCGCGCTGCGGCCGGCACACTGCGGCCGGAGCACCGCGCTGATCCGATGGCAGGAGCCAGGTACTTCTCCTGGTCTCCCATGGGGTGCAGGGCCCAAGCACTTGGGCCATCCTCCACTGCACTCCCTGGCCACAGCAGAGAGCTGGCCTGGAAGAGGGGCACCGGGACAGAATCCAGCGCCCCGACCGGGACTAGAACCCGGTGTGCCGGCGCCGCAAGGCGGAGGATTAGCCTAGTGAGCCGCGGCGCCGGCCCGGAAAAAGTGTTTTTTAAAGATGTTTTTAAGATTAGGAAATGAAAAGAAGTCAGAAGGGACCAAGTCACGACTTTAAGGCGGATGCCTAATGCTTTGCCATGGAAATTACCCTCATTCGATGAGAAGAAGGACTAGGGGCACTGCATGTGGAGACTCTCTGGTGAAGATTTCACAGGCATGCTTCTACTAAAGCTTTGGCTAGCTGTCCAAACACACTCACGATACGCGGATGTTATCATTCTTTGGCCTTCCAGAAAACTGGCAAGCAAAATGACTTGAGCATCCCAACCCTTTTGCTCCGACTGGACCAATTCCACCTCTTGGTAGCCATGGTTTTAATTGTGCTTTGTCTTCAGGATTATCCTGGCTAAAGCCATGGTTTATCTCCTATTATAACTCTTCAATGAAATGCCTCAGGATCTTGATCTCACTTGTCAAAATCCCCATCGAAAGCTTTGCTGCTGTCTGGAGCTGATCTCAGGGATCAGTTTTGGCACATCGAGCAGAAATTTTGCTCCACTTTAATTTTTCACTCTTAATTCTCTAAGCAGAATGAACTGAAATGGCTGTGGTGCTCAGTAGTACTCCTGCTGTTAATTACCAGTCCTCTTTAATTATGGCTTGAACGAGGTTTTCTCCTGGCAAATTGAAGTGGATGGTCTGCCATGGTGGGCTTCATCTCCAATACATTCTCATCTCTATTTAAAATGAATTATCCACTTACACACTGCTGATTTCTTCGGAATATTGTCTACATACACTTTTCATAAAGCTTCAGTGACTTTATCATCCGTCCACCCAAGCTTCACCATAAATACGGTGTTTGTTCCTGCTAGACGAACCTTTCACGAACCTTTCAAAGACCCCCTGTATGTCCAGATCTATGCTTTGTGCTTCTGAATCAGTAGCACAGAAAGATAGCAGAGCAATGCCCCACCTGTTCCCAAAAAAGCTTACTCTCTAGTGGAGGAGTCTTTAAGGAATCAAATAAGCAATAGTAACTACCAAACCTAACTTACGACATCACATAAATGTTTTGATTATAGTGCTCACAAAGAAACTGACATTCATGCTATAAAGGGAAAAGGAGTGCTGGAACTAATAATGATAGTAGTGTTAGCAGCGGACAAAGGTTTACTTTAGACAGGGTAACTATTTTCTTAAAAGATTTATGTATCTATTCATTTATTTATTTGAACTGCAGAGACACAGAAAGAGAGATTGATATTCCACCCACTGGTTTACTCCTCCAAATAACTACAACAGCTGGAACTGGGCCAGGTTGAAAGCCAGGACACAAGAACTTCATTCAGATCTCCTGTGTGGGTAGCAGGAACTCAGGTACTTGAGCGATCATCTACTGCCTTCCCAGGTACATTAGCACAGAGCTGGATTGAAAGCAGAGCTACTGCGACTCGGACTGGCACTTCAATGAGATAGAAATATATTATGCAGTGGTAACTCACTGTGCCACACCACCTATCCCAACAAGATGGCTTTAAATTGAATTTACAAAGATGGTTATTAAAAAACACTTGTAGGGGCCAGCAGTGTGGCATTAGCTGGTAAAGCTGCTGCCTGCAGTGCCAGCATCCCATACAGACACCAGTTAGTGTCCTGGTTGCTCCACTTCTGATCAAGCTCCCTACTAATGTTCCTGGGAAAGCAGCAGAGGATGTCCCAAGTCCTTGATAACCTGCACCTATGTGGGAGACCCGGAAGAAGCTCCTGGCTCCTGGCTCCTGGCTCCTGGCTCCTGGCTCCTGGCTCCAGCCTAGCCAAGCCTTGGCCACTGCAGCCATTGGGGAGTGAACCAGCAGATGAAAGAACTCTCTCTATCTCCACCTCTGCCTTCCTTCTCTGTAACTCTTTTAAATAAATAAATAAATCTTTAAAAAATACTTGTAAAGAACAAATCTTGTAGTCATTGCTTGGAAAAAAACCCATGTGGAGGAGGTTAATTCCCGTCACGTCTTCCCCATCACCTGGCTGCACCCACCTGCTCTGTTTAACCAAAGTGCAGAGGATTCCTATTTCATTTCTGTGAAATGCTCTGCACAATAATTTCTCCAAGCAAACTACCCAAGAAGTTCTTTCCTTGCTCCAGACATGCACAGCAATTACCATTCGAAACTTTGCTCTAAATAAAATGTTCATAATCAATTACGATTCAGTTCAAAGAAAGGTAGCGTACAGAAGAAGGAGAAACAAATTTGGCTAATAAGTGGGAGGGGAAAAGATGGTACAGCAGCAAAGACTGGTACTCCAGGGGTGAGAAGCTAGAGAACCAGCGATGCACAGAGAGCCAGGGCTCCAGTCCTGAGCTGTGTGGGGGAAGAAAGGGCAAACTGTACTTTCACAGACATGCACGTGACAGGTAAGTTCAAGAGAAGCTTCCAAGAAAAGACAAAGTCACAGAATGGCTGTAGACTCTTGGAAAGAGCTTATGTAGAAGTGCACCACGTGGGTCCCAGTGATTTTGCCTTGATAGCTGGAAAGTGGGAGTCACATTTGTGATTACCGTGGGTTTATAAGACATATATCATCCTACCACTAGCATCTGTACTCCCTGGTTCTTTCATCAATCTTTTAATGAACATCCTGCCCCGTGACCCTCCAAAATTCCTTCTGAACAAAATGCTGAGCTGGGCTATTTTTGTTGGGGCATCTTATGTTTTAGTCAAAAATCCACTGAAGGTACTATCATCTGGGTTCCACTTAGCTGGATGATGCAGATGGCTCACTCACATGGCAGGCAGTGTGTGGCACTGTGCGCCGGTGGCCAAGCTGGACTGCCAAGCCAGTGCCTACATGCATTCTCGCCCACACGGTGGTGTCAGTGAGATCAGACATCTCACATAGCAGCTGGTGTCCCCCCAAAGTCCTCTGAGTTTAGAACTCACAGTCACAGAACTCCAACAGGCCATTAAGCAGGAGACGGCTCCGATGTCTTGATGGGTGGCAATGGATGCACTCCTGCATCAAATGCCTGCAGAGTTAAATGAGGTGCATTTCTAGCAAGTACAAAGACAGCCCATTGTAAGGTTTCAAACTATCTGAACCAGGAAGTACAAGATTCACATTCATATTAAGGGGAAAAATAGATAGCCATGCCTACTTGTTTGACTAGAAAGGCTTTTATGCGTCAATATAGTGCTGGTTTGTCAACATTATGTGGCATGCAGGCCCATAAAGAATAGTTGGTGAAAGTCTTTGCACATTCAGATTAAAATAAAACTGCTGAACAAAAGCTATATTGTACATGGACCTAAACTTGAATCGCTTCAGGGGGTGTTCAAAGAGCATTTTCAATGACAGGTACTGAGAATATACCTATCTTTGGTTCAGTGCTTATTGAAGAGCCAGAGTTTTTACGAGCAAATGTATTTGACTAAGCTGTGTGCATTCTCTAAAGGATGACTTTATACTTTGGAGTGCATTGAATTCCCATCTCAAAGCCAAAGATAGCTGCTAGGAAACAACAAGCTGATCCAGAAGTGGGCAAGTGATCTGCAGTTTCATTTTTATAAACACAGTTTCTGAACGTGGTGTCCAAGGGTCTCGGGGAAACCAACTCTGTAGCAAGCTCTGGGAGAAGAATGAGAAACAGTGTCCACCGCCTCCAACCTTGACCTCACTCACTGCCAGAAACTAGGCATGTCCTCACTTGAAATTGTTCTGGACAAAAGGTGAAAAAAAGGTAATTTTCAAAAATCAGAGTTAAAAGCACACAAAATCATCCATTATCCTCATAGCTGCTGCCCGCTGTGAGGCTCTCAGAGTCCTGTTTGGCCCCACTGCCCTGTGGCTCCTGTAGAATGTTCCATCCAACCCATGGCGGAGGCTGCAGCATCTTGGCAATTAGGTGAGTGTCTGGGGGCTTTCTGGGTCTAGCAGTGTGCAGACAGAAGTATCAAAGGTGTGTGTACCACATGGTTTGGATATGGCTTCAGCACGTCCCCCAAGGGTTTATGTGTTGCAAGATCAGTCCCCAGTGAGGCAATGGTGGAAGGTGGTGGAACCTTCAAGAAATAGGTTCAGTGTGAGAGAATGAGGTCATGGGGAGCTCTGCTCCTGAAAGGGATTAATGCTGATCTCCTGGAGTGAGTTGTTGTAAAAGGGGCAAAACTGCCCCCTCACCTCTGGCTCCCTGTCTCACCAGGCGATCTCTCCCACACATGCTCCCACCATGGTGCACGCAACAGAGCAGGACAGAAGCCACCCCCATGCTCTTGAACCTCCAGAACCAGAAGCAAAATAAACCTTTTTTTTCTTTCTCAATTATTTACTATTTTGTTATAGCTATAAAACAGACTGATACATCCTAAAAACTCAGGTGCTGAGATCGTAATCCCCCAAATAATGATGTTAGGAGGTAGAGACTTTGGGAGGTGATTAGGTCATGAGGATGGATTCCTCATGGATGGGTTCAGGGCCTTCATCCAAAGGCTGGAGAGAGTCACATTGCCCCTTCTGCCAACTGAGGACACAAAAAAGACTACATTCTAGGATCCAAAAAAGTAGACCTTTGCCATCACCAAATCTACCAATCCCTCAGTCTTACACTTACCAACCCCCAGAACTGTGAGCAGTAACAGTGTACTTATAAGTCATTTTGTCTGGTGTTTTGTTACAATAGCCAGAATGGAGTAAGACAACCTCTTAGAGGAAAATCCACACTGAGGAGTGTTCTTCCACCTTCCTAGCCTGCCAAGGCTGTTATATTCTTGCCTACCCAAGAAGACTTCATGAGAAAATTGACCTTTTTTATTTTATATTCACCAAATAATTTTATTTACATATATATACTTATAAAGTATAAAATAATATTTTGATACATATGCATTATGGAATGATCAAATCCAAGGAATAAATTCTTTACACGCCAATATTTATCATTTCTTTGTGATAAGAACACTAAAATCTCAATTTCTAGTTACTTGAAGTATTCTGTACATTGTTATCTATAGTCACCCTACTGGGCCAGAGAGCCACAGAACCTATTCCTCCTGTCTGCCTGACACCTTGCACCTGATGGCCAGTCTCTAACCTTCCACATTTCCCTCCCTCCCCCAGCCTCTGATAACCATCCCACTATTTCTGTGTTCTAGACTTTATACAAGCTTGCACATAATAAGAACACATGGAGTTTGTCTCTCTGTGACTCATTTATTTCCCTCAACCTGATATCCTCTTGGTTCATCCTTGTCTCAAATGATGAGATTTCCTGTTTTTTGAGAGGCTGTCTATATACCACCTTTCAAACACCAAGTAGAAGTACTATTCTAAAGGATTCAGTTCATTTTCATGTAAAGGACAGAACTTTACGTGCTGTTCATTCTGGCTGGGATTTCTTCGCTATTGTGCAGGGCAGTGCAGTGAGCACACAGGCCAGGAACCTGAAATTCATCTCATCTCTACTTCCAGCGCTGGGCACATTTTGGGCAAATGAAGACCCTTTTCTGTCCTTTAGCTTCCTGCCATCAGGTGGACAATTTTCCAGTGTTTTCTAGTTCTAAAATTACATTGCAAGGAGAAGGAGAAGAGCAGTAGCCTGACTGCGAACCTGCAGAAACATCTTCAGCTTAAGAAGCTAAAAGCTTAGGAATAAGACGTATTGTGCATTAGAACAAGGAGCACACTGGTACCAAATCATTAATCAAATTTCATGAAACACTCTTGGAGACTTCGTGTTTTTTCATCCTTTCCACAAGCATCGAGCAGATAAGAACTGCAAGCCAGAAATTCAGAGAGGATTCAAGTGGTGTGTGTCTGGTAAAACAATGACCTGCAAGCATTTATGTTCATTGTGTCTGTAATCAACAAATTATGGGCACTTCCTTTCAGCCGACTAATAATTTTCAAGCAATTATACTAATTTCTGGTTAATATTTAATATCAATATTTTAAAATGTCTTTGCAATTAAGAATTTGAAAATAATTTTTATTGTATTCTTTAATCAACAAACCACCTTCAGTCATCTTTTGTATACCAGTTGCCTCTGTGTGGTTGAAAATAAATACTAATTACACATTACCATTTGGTAAATGGAAGTACGCTGTTCACTCACCCAACATGTGTATGTCATTTTTCTGTTCATTTCTCCAATTGCTAGCTTGAGTTGAAGATGTGGCTGTGATAGCGAAGGGTATCTTTCAGCCTTTGAGCCATTATTGAGAACTTTGATTTGATGTTTATATAGTGGGGGTTCTCTCCACTGCTTAGTAAGGTTGGCCAGGGCTCCAAGGGAAAACATTTGCCAGACTGGAGTTTAGGAAGAAAGGGAGATGACCCTGTCTCAGGATCACTAAGGCATAGACCAAGTAGGCAAACCATGTTACAGAGAAGACGGCACTGATAGAGTGAGCCAACGTTTGCCAGACTGGCGTAATTCTCAAAGAAGCCACTGAGTTGGGATTTTATATAAAACCTCCATGACCAGCAGGAGGGCAGAGGAGTTGAGGATCGTTCTACACACGTATCTAACAAATACTTATTATCATTTATTTTTTATTTATTTCACAGGCAGAGAGTGATTAGGTCCACTCCCTCAACTGCCTGCAATGGCCAGGGCTGAGCCAGGCCAGTACCAGGAGCCAGGAACTGCATCTGGATCCCTTATGCGCGTGGAAGGGACTCAGCGCCCAGAGCTATCACCTGCTGCCTCCAGAGTATTCATCAGCAGGAGCCAAGACTCAAACCAGGCACTCCCAAGTGGGATGTGGGCATCTCAAGTCGCATATTCACTGCTCTGCCCAATCCCCACCCTAACAGAAAACAATTGTAGACAGTGCTAGGAGCCTCGTTGGTGTTACCTCCAACTGAACTGCTGGCAGCCACCTGAGATAGAGGACAGCAATCAGCGCTGCAGACAAGTGGTGAGTTCACAAGATGTTTTAAACAGCATTTTTCTCTTCCATTGCTGGATACACCAAAGGAAGTAAAGATTCATATGCTGAGATAAATAGCCAGGCCAGTAGAACTGCATGCCCTGATTTTTCCATTCTCTATAAAATGTAGATTTTTATATATTCATGTTCATATGATTCGACAACATGATTGACTCAAATTTTAGAAGCAAAACAGCAGAAAGCAAATGTTCTGCTGTGTACAGAGAAACTTAAGCCATTGTTTTGTCCTGGATATCAAATAAAAAACACCAAATTTCCTTAAGACTGGGATTTCATTATCTGAGTAGTAATGACCTGGAAAACAAAGCAAATTTTGTAGAAACGACTCTTGGAATCCGGGACCATTGAATTCAAGTGTAGCTCAGAAGCTCCACCAGATGGCAGGAGAGGAGAACGAATTCTAACCAAGCACTGGTAATGCGTTTGCATGCCAGAGGTGATGATGGCTTAAATAAACGTTGGTCAGCTAAGCCATGAGCTTAACTGCCTCCTCTCCACCTGCTGTGAGGACATAGGCAGCTCTGACCAGAATTAGTTCAGGACAGATTGCAAAAACCTCTGTAGTAATATCTTGACACCCCTGGTAACCGAAATTTGGCCACAGAAGATGCCAGTGGACATCATGGGTACTAGTCTCTGGGGGCCCAGGGCCTGCCATTACCTGGCAGTAGGACTTGGAGCAAGTCACAGGAGCCTAGCGCTTGGGGCTACCTCTAAGTGGACAGCAAAAGCTGTATAATACTCAGGGGTTTACCAGTTTATGGAGAGCTAAGGGCATCCTCTGAATACTTTTCTTTTTTAAAAGATTTATTTAATTTATTTGAATGTCAATTACACAGAGAGAGGAAAGACAGAGAGAGAGAGAGAGAGAGAGAGGTCTTCCATCCACTGGTTCACTCCCCTGTTGGCCACAACGGCTGGAGCTGCTCCAATCTGAAGCCAGGAGCCAGGAGCTAGGAGCTTCTTCTGGGTCTCCCTCATGGGTGCAGGTGCCCAAGCACTTGAACCATCTTCTATTACTTTCCCAGGCCATAGCAGAGAGCTGGATCGGAAGTGGAGCAGCCGGGTCTTGAACTGGTGCCCATATGGGATGCCAGCGCTTCAGCCCAGGGTGTTCACCCACTGCGCCACAGCGCCAACCCCTGAATACTTTTCTAAACTTCTCTTCTCTCTGGACAATAAACAACATCTTTTCTGTTGTGCAGGTATGTGAATTAGTGGTCCTAATGCCAGTCTGTGACGTCGCCTGACTCCGGAGGTCCCGGCTGTCAGCTCTGTGTGCACAGGGCATCCTTCAACATCCTGAGCAGGTGCCATCAGTGGTGCTGCCCTGTAGCACTACAGGCCCAATAGCTTAGTGATCTGTGGCTTCTGCAGAAGCCTTTAACAGAAGTTCAAATTGCAATTCCTTTACAACTTCCCTGGGTAATTCCTTTCAAAAGACCTGTGTGTGTGTGTGTGTGTGTGTGTGTGTCCATGTTTGTGTAAAAAGAGGCAGTGTGTTACACTGTGCCACAACGCTACAAAGGCACCATTTCCAAGTTTGAATTCTTTCTTTATCCCTTACTTAGCTGGGTGGGTGACAACAAATTACTTAAAACCTGTTTCCCTATAAAATGAGGCTACCAGTAATTGCTCTCACATAAACTTGCTGTGAACAGAGCTATTCTAAGACATTCTTTGGCAAAGGGCACTTCAGGCTGGTGCTGTGGTGTAGCGGGTAAAGCCGCCGCCTACAGTGCTGGTATCCCATAGGGACGCTGGTTCGAGTCCTGGATGCTCCACTTCCGATCCAGTCCAGCTCTCTGTTATGGCCTGGGAAAGCAATAGAAGATGACCCAAGTCCTTGGGCCCCTGCATTCATGTGGGAGACCTGGAAGAAGCTCCTGACTCCTGGCTTCAGATCAGCACAGCTCTGGCCATTACTTGGGAGTAAACCAGCGGATGGAAGATCGCTCTCCCTCTCCCTCTCCCTCTGACTCTGTCTCTGTCTCTGTCTCTGTCTGTCTCTGTCTCTCTGCCCCTCTGTAACTCTGCCTTTCAATAAATAATTTTTTTTGACAGGCAGAGTGGACAGTGAGAGAGGGAGAGACAGAGAGAAAGGTCTTCCTTTTTCCGTTGGTTCACTAATGTGTCTTATTAGACACGAGTAATCATTTTTACATGTAAGGGAGCTCTATCATTTTATTGTTGAAAGGATTAATATTAGTTTCTGTTTTACAGGTTTCCTTTTGTGTGTGGGAATACAGTCTTAACTGTTTTTACATTTTGTTACAGCCATAGACCCTGGACATGGTGCCTTTATGGGTAATGGATAATACATCTCTTGTTGCAAAGTTTAAATGAGATAATCCATATGCAGCGCTTCAAATGGCACTTACCTAGCAAAAGCTTACAACAGATGTCACCGGAGCAGGTTCATCATCTTGCTTGCATAGCTTTGGGTCTATCCTGAGACACAGGATAAGACCAGCGGGAACCAGGGGTGGGCTAGCTACCCATCAGCTCTCAAACCCAACCTGCAGATTTTTCAAACCCTGAAACTTAGGCCACTTGCAAAGCCGTCACAATGGGCTTTCTGGGAGTGTGACCCAGGAATCCATGTCTAATGGAACTCAGGCAATTGGTACAAAGTCGAAATGCCTGACCTAAGCCTAGCAGAGACACAAGCACTCTCCTTGTGCCTCCATCCTTCTTCCTAGAGGCAGAACATCTTCCTTTAAAGCAGAGGTTCTCAAAGCAGAGCCCCCCAACCTGCAGCATTGGCATCGCTGTAGAACCCACAAGAAAAGCAAATCCTCAAGCCCACTGAATTAGAAACTCGGGGCACCCAGCTTCTAACAGACCTGATGCGCACTAAACTGTGAACACCAGTGCTTCAAAGCAGGCTGCTGGTGTCCTCTCATCGCTCAGAACTTTAAGTGAACTGTCTTATTTTTCTACCACCACGATGCTTGAAACCATCCAAGGTTGTTTCCATCATGGAACAACATTTCCCTTTCTCCCAATGGTTGACAAAGTCACAGCACCACACACCACCTTCTACACAGCAGTCACCATGAACACACCCCCAATTCAGCAGTCAAAGTCACTCTCCCTCCTGGCCATCATCAACTCATCCCAGCTACACCCTGATTCTGCCCGGGAAGCTACAGATGTGGTTAGTACAGCCAGATTTCTCCTCTCTCCCTCACCATGTAATTCTATGGTCTGCAACTTCTCCTTCCACAGACACTCTTTAAAAGCCTCTCCCAGTTCATGCTTTCTAGACTTCAGGGGCTCATACTCATTTCTTTGAATCCGCATCAGAGCAGTTCATGGGACAAAGGCGTGCCTGGGCTCAGCTATGGGCAGCACTGCCATGCCTTCTGCAAGGGGCTCGTGGGTGGCTAATTCTGCTCCTGTCAGTCGTCAGCCATTGTCTGCTCTGTGGGTCACGTTCCCTTGTTTCCACTCCTACCCTTACGGAACGGATCTGCTTCCACTTTGCACCTGCCAAGTCTCATCAATCAGACCTGTGGAACAACATCTCATTTACTAGCAGCACCCATGGATCTGATGTGTTTGAAGGCCAGCTTTTAAAGACCTACACATCCCGGCCGGCGCCGCAGCTCACTAGGCTAATCCTCCACCTTGTGGCGCCAGCACACCGGGTTCTAGTCCCGGTCGGGGCGCTGGATTCTGTCCCGGTTGCCCCTCTTCTAAGCCAGCTCTCTGCTGTGGTCCGGGAAGGCAGTGGAGGATGGCCCAAGTCCTTGGGCCCTGCACCCCATGGGAGACCAGGAGAAGCACCTGGCTCCTGCCATTGGATCAGCGCGGTGCGCCGGCCGCAGCGCGCCAGCTGTGGCGACCATTGGAGGGTGAACCAACGGCAAAAGGAAGACCTTTCTCTCTGTCTCTCTCTCTCACTGTCCACGCTGCTTGTCAAAAAAAAAAAAAAAGACCCACACATCCCTTCTTCCAATCTTGTCACAGTTCACAAATCCTGAAGCCCTCTCGCTCGAGGTCGGTGTCTAGATCTGAGTAATACACCCAACTACTCGTCACTCTTCACAGCCCCAGTCCTTCCCCAAATCCCACACGACCTCCTTTGGGCCTCTTGGGTGCTGGTTCATACACCCCCAAATCTCCCACAGCACATCCACTGCATCCTTCCCTCCATGCTAATTTAAGTGATCTCCAATGCAGTTACTTATGCAACCTGGACATTAAGCCCAGGAGCTCTCGCATGTCCCAGAGAAGGTTCTACGGGGCAGCTCTGCCAGACGGGAAGCCAGCCCCAACCAGGCTCCCTAGGCTCCTGCCACTAAGTCCCAGCAAGCCTCGGCTGCCTGGCACTTTGCTGCCCTCTGCTGGCTGCTCCTGGTGGCGATTCGCTCCGGGCCAGCTCAGCCCCCTTGACTGAGAGACTGCCCATCACGGGGAGGGCGAGGAAAGAAGAGGGGGTTGAAATCCATCCACACAGGACGGTGAGGGGCCGAGACAGGATCCGCGAGGTGCAAAGGTCCCTCCCAACTCTGAGGGCTGCCGCCAACGGAAGGTTGAAACGCGCACGGATTCCCTCTTCCTTGCTTTTCAGGTATAACTCTTGTTGAACTTGAATTCGACCATAACAGTCACAGGTAATGTCTTTTTTTAGTTTGCACTGTGAACCAGCCATAGTTGCTCTTGATGTCCCTCTAATCCTACAAACCTCTACTTCTGCATTAAAGGTAAAGATGATATCCCAGGGAAATTAAATGACTTTCCCATGACAGCAAAGCAAGGAAGTGTTACAGGCTGAACTGTGTCCTGTGTCACCCACAAAATGTATAGGCTGAAGTATTAAGCCCTGGTACCTCAAACTGTCCCAGAGAGAGAGAGAGAGAGCGAGAGCGAGAGCTGTGAGGGGAGGGAGGGAGTATCTTTATTCTTAGAATTGTACCTCTGAACGACAACGAATCTGTTCTCAGAGTATCATATGAACATGAGACAAAGCATCAGGTGGTTTTTTAAAAGGCACTGTTTGGAAATACTGTCTTGAAGAAGTAATTAAAGTGAGGTCATTAGCAGGGACCTAGTCCCCGTGACTGGTGTCTTCAGAAGCAGAGGAGACGTGACCACAGCCCCCGGCAGAGGGAACAAGATGCAGACGGGCAGCACGAGAGAGGCGTAGGACAAGCCCGAGCCCGCGGCTCCATGGAAGACCCAGCCCTGCCCACACCTCCATCCTGGGCTTCTGGGAAGAGAAGTGAGAGCCACGAGAGAACAGTGAGAAAGCATGAGCCACCCAGACTGGGGGGCCTGGGGGCAGGCCCAGTGTGGGGAGCAATCCGGACTGGACTGAGTTACTGGAATTAAGACTTATTCTGTGCATCTGCTCTCCCACAATATGGCGCTGGGAGAGAAGTAAACAGCTTCCGCACAGCTGCCTCCAGTTCAACCAATAAACTGTAGGACTTGCTCCTGATTGGAGAGCAGCGTACTCGGCGTGTGGGCAGCCGAGTTGGGATTGGCGGAGGAGGACTATAAAGGAGGAGAGAGACGGCATGCACCAGGAACATCTATGGGGAACATCTAAGGGAACCCGTGCAGCCCCCGAGAAAGCCGGCCGGCGGTGTGCCGCTCCCCTGCGGAAGTGGGGAATGTGGCCAGGGGGAACTGCCCTTCCACGGAGGTGGAAGGGATAGTAGCCAACCCGGGAAGAACCAGCAGCAAACCCGGGGAGGGCCGAGCAGACGAAAGAACAGCGCAGGGTCCTGTGTCGTTCCTCCACGAAGAGGGGGAGCGACATAATGGTGCCGTGACTCGGATATGAAGCCTAGGCAGGGCTTAGTGTCGTTCCTCCATGAAGAGGGGGAGCGACAGCCCAGCAAATGGTGACCCCCACGGAACCGGAGTTCGAATCAGGCCCCATGCATTTCGAGCCCTTGCCCGCTCACACCACAACTGTAGTAATCCTGAATAACCAACTGCTTTCAATGCACCATTATTAGCCGCTACTCTGCATGAATGTAAAACATTGAGTAGTCCCCCAACGGTAATACGTCCTTATTTTTTTTTTAATTTTTATTATTTTTTTTGACAGGCAGAGTGGACAGTGAGAGAGAGACAGAGAGAAAGGTCTTCCTTTGCCATTGGTTCACCCTCCAATGGCCGCGGCGGCTGGCGCGCTGCGGCCAGCACACCGCGTTGATCCGAAGGCAGGAGCCATGTACTTCTCCTGATCTCCCATGGGGTGCAGGGCCCAAGCACTTGGGCCATCCTCCACTGCACTCCCGGGCCATAGCAGAGAGCTGGCCTGGAAGAGGGGCAACCAGGACAGAATCCGGCGCCCCGACTGGGACTAGAACCTGGTGTGCCGGCGCCGCAAGGTGGAGGATTAGCCTAGTGAGCCGCGGCACGGGCCCTTATTTTTGTCTTTCATATAACTATTTTCTTCATCTCAACAGCCTTCCTTTAGTGAAATTCCCTTACACAGGGCCTCACAATATACCCTTCCATGTTTTTAAACACTGGGTTTTTCTTCCTCTAGCCTTGCCACAAAATTCCCTTCCAGCACTTGAACTTCTGCACCATTCAGGGCCAATTCAATCTCAAATTGTTTTCATTTGCCCTCCTAAGCGCACGAACCTGCCCCCTTTCTCATCTCTGGTATCTGATTTGCTTGCCATGGCTACATTTTCAATAATTCTTCCCTAGTTATGAGAATTCTAAACACCCACGTATTTTTCATATTAAAAAGCAGATAACCATGCCCCAGCTTCCTTTTTCCAATAAACAGCGAGGTAATTCAGATTGCCCCTTTAGGCCTGAGATTAGCTAATGAGCTCACAAACTGCTCAGAAAAACAAAAACAAACAAACAAAAAAGGTTCAACCATTTTTTGCTGATTTGGAAACTTGTCTTTTCTGTGAGTTCCTTGTTGATTTTCTACAGGGTGAAAATTCGGCCCTGCCTCCCAACATTCTTATGGTTGTGAATGAAATAACAGCCACTTGTTTTGGCTCCCACTTCCTTCTGCTTGTCCCTCTTGGGTTCACTCAGTTTTTTTTTTTTTTTTAAGGCTTATGTTAATGTCTTTTCGGCCTTCTGAGGCCAGAAGGCAGGATTTGCAGATCATATTCCTGTTGCAACATCAGGATGAAAATACCACAAATGCTTCCGGGGCCTCCACGGCCCACGTGAGGTTTTTCGATGACTCAGACCGTTGAGGCTGTCTCCGCGAATCATGCAGGCCAGGCAACCACAGGACGAAGCTTGCTCCTCCATGGCTGAGGAAAAACATCTGTATATAGACGCTTCCTTTCACAACCACGCGGGCGTTTCTGGGGACTCTGAGGGAGCCGGGTCCTGGGTTCCGCTGGAAACATAACCCGCAGTCGGCAGGCCTGTGGGTTCGGCGAGGGGCCTTCACGTGGGCTCCCTGGTGTGTAGCTCAAACGTCTTAGCAAGAAAACAACTTGCTAAAAAAGGTGCTAGACCGCTGCCAGGATCTTCCTGAAGGCCAAGGAGCGGGGCTCAGGAACCACCGGGAGGCAGCGAGTCGCCGTGCCATGCCTGACACAGACCCGTCAGAGAGACGTCACGGTCGTCACGGTCCCTTCCTCTGAAGACCCACAGCCAGGAGGACTTCGAAAAACTTGATGCTGCTTGGATGCAAAATGCATCATTGGCTGGTTTGTTGCTTCTTTGGATTTCTTTCACAAGCCGTGAATCAAGGCCAAGTAAGTATGATTTGCCCACCTATGCTAGCTACCTGCTTCTCGGTGGCCCGTTACACCAGACAATCGGTCATGCAGCCTTCTGACATTCTAAGCGGAAATGGGCTGAATAGGCTGTGCCTCTGAGATGGGGACTTCTCAGACAAGGAGAAGGGGTTGGGGTGTTCAGCAGCACAAAGAAACTGCAGCTCTCCTCCACAGGCCGCCCCTTTAGCTCCCCAGCACTTACATTCTGAAGCTGTTCCTGCCTGGTCTAATACGTGGACCCTCATACGCGGTCATCTACACAGCTGAAATCCAAACTGCCTCAAAGTCCAAAATGCTTTGACCACCACCACCACACTCAGCAATGTTTGGATTTGGGAGCGTTTTGGATTCCACATTTTTGGATTGGGGATACTCAACTGGTAAAGCTTATGCAAATATTCCAAAATCTAAGAAAACTATGAAATATGAAACACTTCTAATCCCAAGGATATTGCAGGGTAAGGATGACTCAACCTGTATTCCTAACAATTCAGTCTTGCCAATGGGAGAAAACTTCAAATTTCATTGTTTACTGCACCCAAATCTAGGTTAGGAACGCAGGTGATGTAGATTCTGATTTTGTCACATCCTGTCTTCCTACATCCTCTGGACTCACCTGCACAGCCATTTCCAACATGCAAGTTACAACAGATTAGGCCAGCGCTACAGCTCACTTGGCTAATCCTCTGCCTGCGGCGCCTGCACACCGGGTTCTAGTCCCGGTCTGGGTGCTGGATTCTGTCCCGGTTGCCCCTCTTCCAGTCCAGCTCTCTGCTGTGGCCCAAGTGCTTGGGCCCTGCACCTGCATGGGAGACCATGGGAGACCAGGAGGAAGCCCCTGGCTCCTGGCTTCGGATCAGCACAGCGCAGCATACCGGCCGTAGAGCCATTTGGGGGGTGAATCAACAGAAAAGGAAAACCTTTCTCTCTGTCTCTCTCTCTGTCTAACTCTGCCTGTCAAAAAAAAAAAAAAAAAAGTTATAACAGACTAGCATAATTAAAAAGAAAGGATAATTACATTTACAAAGAGCATAGATTACATAAAAGCTAGCCTAATAAACATATACGCATGCTAGCAAAAAAGAATGTATGGGTAAAAATACTAGGGTTATAGCACTCATTTTTACAACTGGTCACTTGGCCACAGTTACCACTTATGCCTTCTTTTGGACTTTCTCAACTATTAATGACTGATTTGCAGCTGATCAGGACTCTCTAACTGGCACGATGGCCTGAAGCTTAGTTCTGAGGGTTCTAGGCATCACAGGGAGCAATGCTGCAAGTCTCGCACTCACTCTCCCCTGCCTCTTTGTATAGCAGCGATTCTACTTCTCCTTGAGAGCCAGTATCAGTTACCAAACCACCTCTGTAACCCCCTGTGGCCTGCTCACCCAAAGGCAGTAGGAGCCCCAGATGTCCAGGTGGCAATCTCTGTGACAATTCAAAGAAAGCAGCTTTGACTATAAGGATTCATTTCTCCAGTGCTAAAACTAAACCAGGCATCATAGGAGAAGAAAACACATTTTGCCCCAAGTTACTCATGAGGAAAAGTAGTGATGGGCATGGTCCTTCCTCCCATCACTTGGTTCTTCAGCCCTAACGTAAGGTATGAAAGAAAAGTACATCCCATCTGGGTCCTTCATTCAGACCACAGACAAACCTTACAAGAGAGCACCCAATAGAGCATGCAGTCTCCCAGCTGGCGCCATTACCGTTGCAAGGAACAATTCCATTATTCTATTAGGCTACGTTGTCTTTGCAAGAAACACAGTACACGATAAAACCAGTGAGTCCTGGGAGCTCATTTCTTTACTCCTCTCACTGTAAGTCAGTTCCCCATGAGAATGTCATAGACATTCTATTCTCACCTGGGTGAGTAGGCATTCAAGAAGTCCTTGGACAGTGGTGCGGGAAGATGCATGGCAGACATCAAGGCAAATTGAAATCCACAACAGAGAACTCCCTTCCATGGCTGAAAGGCCAAGGTAGTAGACAATACAGCACATAAAATCTACAGTAACAGGACTAAAAGCAGGTCTTGGGCAAAATATTCTTAAGTCTGTGGAAGTAACCAACCTCAAAATAAAAATTAAAAACACATAACTTCGGGGGCAGGCATTTAGCCCAGTGGTTAAGACACCCGCTCAATTTCTCAGCTCCAGATTCGATTCCAGCTTCCTGCTGAGCAGACCCTGGGAGGCAGCAACAATGGCTGAAGTAACTGAGTTCCTGCCACTCACATGGGAAACTTGGACTGACTCCTTAGCTCCTGACTTGGGCCCCAGCGGAACCTTGAACACTGTGAGCATTTGAGGAGTAAACCACTGGCTGGTAACTGTGTCCCTCTGCCTATCAAACAAATAAACAGTTTCTTAAAAGTCTACAACTTCAAACAAAAGGGTCCTGGAGTTGTGGATACATGGAACATGCAGAAAACAAACAATAACAAGGTTGTTTCTCCTCTTGTTTCCCTAAGAGTGGAGTTTGGAAATGCGCTACTTTGTTTGATAGTAAGTGCCAAATAAACCTTCCTGGAAATATAGGTTCCAAAGAGAGTTTTCGCCTAGAGAAAAAAATGTGGACAATTTACATATAGCTAGTTACTGCATGTGAATGAGATGGATTAGGGAGTGGGAGTGGGTGAGAATAATAGGCATTCTGGTCCTAAACCTTGAAAACATATAACGTTTAATGAGATTAGTAGACTTCTAATATTTAAATTAAATATAATAAAGTATCTTGTAAATATAGATAATAGTATGCATTGTGAAAGCAACAACATATATATGATTATATAATGGCCAATGAAAAAGTGGCACATAGAAAAATGAGCATTAAAATAATTCTGGGTATCTACAGTACTATCCAAGGGAAAAAATCAATCCATTTTATTTATGTAGAAAGAACGTCTGGTGAAGTTGATTGGTTCCTGGTGTTTAATAGAAATGGTGTGTGAGGATTTCTAACTACAGTTTCTCCAACCCTATACAGGCAAGGCTAGAGGGGAGTGATGCAGAAATGGTGGGATCTTTCACAATGGAGCTTGGAGGAAAAATAGGGGTGTGTGGGTATCTATGTGTGTGTGTTCATGTATATGCATGTGTATACCTGTGTATATGTATGCGTATCTGTGTGTATGTGTGTATGTGTGTGTATTTGCATGTATACATGCATGGGTGTATCTGTGTGTATGTACATGTGCATATTTGTATCTGTGTGTATGTGTATGTATGTGTGTGTATGTGTGTGTATTTGCATGTATATATGCATGGGTGTGTCTGTGTATATGTACATGTGCATATTTGTATCTGTGCGTACATGTTCCTATGTGTGCTTACATGTATGTGTAATTATGTATACGTGTATATGTGTATGTGTGCATTGTGTTTATGTTCACATGTGTGTGTATTTGTGTGTGTGTGTGTGCATTGTACCAAGGCATGCAAGTCCTGAGGGGCAAGAAGGGTGAGGATTAAATTACAAATTTAAGAGGTGTGAGAATATTTTGTTATTTGATAAATAGGAAAATGGGACAAATAGCTAGTAGAGAATGACTAAGGGACTACACATTTAACACTGAGGTCCCTGTTCAGGTAAGTCACCATGAGCTTTTAAATAGGGTTGCTTTATACAAACTTGAGATTGACCTGCCTTTAAACATTAGTAATACCTGGGCTGGCATTGTGGCATCATGAGTAAAGCCACTGCCTACAACACTGGCATCCCATATGGGCATCTATTCATGTCTGATTTGCTCTACTTCCTATTCAGCTCCCTCCTAATAGTCTGAGAAAAGTAGCAGAAGATGGCCCAAGTGTTTGGAGCTGTGGGAGATCTGGATAAAGCTGCTGGCTCCTGACTTCGGCCTGGCCCAGGGCTGGCTGCTGTGGCTATCTGGGGAGTGAACCAGTGGAAAGAGGGTCTCTCTCTCTCTCTGTCTCTCTCTCACTCTGTAATTCTGGCATTCAAAATAAGTAAATTGTTAAAAATGAAAAATTTAAACCATTAATAATAGCTTAACTTACAGTGGTTGTCATCTAAACAGTCAGATATTATATATATATATATATATATATTATTTTTTGACAGGCAGAGTGGACAGTGAGAGAGAGAGACAGAGAGAAAGGTCTTCCTTTGCCGTTGGTTCACCCTCCAATCGCCGCCGCGGCCGGTGCACTGCACCCATGGGGTGCAGGGCCCAAGCACCTGGGCCATCTTCCACTGCACTCCCTGGCCACAGCAGAGGGCTGGTCTGGAAGAGGGGCAACCGGGACAGAATCCGGCGCCCCAACCGGGACTAGAACCCGATGTGCCGGCGCCGCTAGGAGGAGGATTAGCCTAGTGAGCCGCGGCGCCGGCCCAGATATTTATATTTTTAAAGGACTGAGTATTTGGGGTCTGGCAGACAAAATTTACTGAATTGGTCAAATTCTGAGACAGCTGATTTGGATGGTGCAATTCTTCCCACTGGACAAAAACAATTAATCTATTATTCTATATATCATTTCTAAACAAATTATAGACATCCAGAAAAAAAAAAAGCTAGGAAAAAAAAAAAACAAAACTTGTGGCCTATGCTAAGATTGCCATGAACAATTCTCTACTCTCTGTTCTCACTCCTACTCTACCACAGAATTGATGCCAGCTCAGAACGGTGGCTGATGACACGGTTCTTGGTCCTAGGGATTTCTCTTACCTACAGAGGGAGAGTTAGTGTTAATCAGGGAAACCCTAGGCCAGTCTTTCGAAGTGGAGAGCTTGCACCCTATTGAATGAGATGCCAGCAGGGGGCGCCCTCCTATTTACAAGGCTCTTACAGGAAATATTTTCAGAAAGAGTTGTATTTTGAATCCACAAAATCAAATGTAAAACAAGTGTAACAAAAGCTACATTACAGCCAATTATACAGCCCAATATTATTCACTTATACAATAAGTTTAAATCACAAGGGCAAAATTAATAATTTATGTATAACCATGATCATTCTTATAAAATTTACATTAAAAAGCTGTAAATTGTTCATGCATATAAACATTGTGCATTTTATGGAGTATCATGTGATATTTTGATACATATTTATTTTACATAACATCCAAATCAGGGTAGATATATCTATCTCCTCCAACAGTTATCATCTTGTTTATGGTGAACACAGTCAAAATCCTACTAATGTCAGAAAGATTTTGTTAGTGCTTTTGGCCCCCAAAAGGCTAAGGAGAATTAAGAGTATGTCTGATGTCAGTGGACAGGAGGGTGAAAGGGTGCTGTTCTCATCAGCACTGCGCATGCTTTTATAAGGCACCATTAACTTCCCCCTGTGTGCTTCCTCCTGCTCTGGAGCCCCGGAACTCACTCTTCTTAAGAAGCTTTCCTTGTTCCTCCCAATGAGAATTTTCTTTTTTCAGAATGTCAGTGCTGCCTCTTTTTGTCAAATACACATCAGGCAAAGAATTCACTGACAGACCCATTTTCTAAGTTATCTGAGTGCTCTTTTGAAAATGTTAAATAAAAATTCCATTTTCAGAAACGCATTTCTCCAAGGCGCTCCAAGGGAAATTATTGAATTACATCAGGACACTCTGTTTTCCTACATGTTTTTCTAGCCAGTCTCTCCATTAGTGAAATCAACTTGAACAGCCGATGAAATGTTTCAGTGAGATAGCAGAATTTTAATATTGTCTAATGAAACTAATTTCTTGATTCATGCCCTTTGCCAAGGGCATCCAAACAAACAGGCTTTCAGAAAAATTAATATGTTCTCTTCTTTTCATTAAATCAACTCTGAGAGATTAGCCCAAAAAATATGGCAGAAAAGAAGTCTGGTTATACCTTTCAAATCCCGCTGGGCAGCCAGACTGAGTTGATGGTTTGAGGTTCATCAGAAAAGCAGCAGTCTGATTAAGACAGATAGGAAGTAGCTGGGGAAGGGGTGTTTTATGCATTTATCTCTTTCACCCATTGGCTCTTAGTGACGGTTTGCATTGCTAGTCTGCTCCCGGTCTTTGAAATGGAAAGTATTTCTATCCTGTCTGTAGGACACACTCCAAAATGGGCAAGGGCTACCAGTGTTATTTTGAATTCCATAGAGAAAGACACCCTGGATCCTTTCTGAATACTGCAAAATCCCTCTCAATGATTTAAACAGAATCTGTTTTGTTTCTTGTTTTAGAATCTTATTACCATTTAGAAAAGAGGATGTAATACTTATTAATCAAGTTCAATATATACACATAAAAATCATATCCCTGCTGCCATATGCGCTTCTCCCTCTCTCCTCCAAATGCCCCTTTCCCACACTCTCCCTCTCTGCTATTTTCTGGCTTACTAAAGCTGCCCCTGCAGGACACCAACTTCGTGTGCTCCTCTCCAGGCTTGCATGTACTTCATTTCTTTCTAAAGTTTATTTATATAATAGGGCCGGTGCTGTGGCTCAGCGGGTTAACACCCTGGCCTGAAGCGCCACCATCCCATATGGGTGCCGGTTCTAGTCCCAGCTGCTCCTCTTTCAATCCAGCTCTCTGCTGTAGCCTGGGAAAGCACCCACATGGAGGACCCAGAAGAGGTTCCTGGCTCCTGGCTTCAGATCGACGCAGCTCTGGCTGTTGCAGCCAATTGGGGGGTAAACCAGCAAACGGAAGACCTCTTTTTCTCTTTGCCTCTCCTTCTATGTGTGACTCTGACTTTCAAATAAATGAGAATTTATTTCAAATTTCAAATTTATGAGAAGCAGAGAGAGAGTGAGAGAGAGAGAGAGAGAGAGGGCGAGCCCACCCACTGGTTCACTCCCAAAATGCCTGCAATGACTGAGGCTGGGCAGAGGCCAAAGCCAGGGAGCCAGGACCCAACTGCTAGAGCCATCACCACTGCCTCCTGGGGTTTGCATTAGCAGGAAGCTGGAGTCAGAAGGCAGAGGTGGGAATCCTCCAGTGTGGGACATGGCATCTTACCTGGTGTCCTAACCAGTACCTTCACTGTCAAGCCCAACACCTGCTCCTGCTTCAAGTCCTCCACTTTGCACTTGTGAGCTGTCTTCCCTTGGTCTCCTACAGCAGCTTCCTTCATAGAAGGAGATGTTCCGAGTACCTGGGAGTCTGCATTTCTCTGGAAAGAACCCATAGCCAGTTACCAGCTGGCAGGTGCAGGAAACACAGGCTGTAGCTGGAACAACATCTGAGCCTGAACCCTGCGTGGCTTTCTCCCCTTGCCTTGTCCTGCTTCCTCCACTTCCCTTAAGGTCTCCTCTAGCAGCACATCCTTACTCAATCCTTTCTATAAAAACCCTCATTTCAGATCCAGCTTCTGGAGAACTAAGACAGCCAGCAGAGATTTCCGTGTCTGTAACATTGCCCTTAACATCCCCATATCCACCTTTCAGCAAGAGGGACCCTCTCTAAACACAAGCCTGCTGTGACCATACTCTGCTCCAGCCTTTTTGGAATGTGCCAGTGTTCCCAGGGAACATCCTCCTCACACCTTGCAATGGGGCCCAAGAGCCTTTCTGATGACCCCACCTTTCACGCTCTTCACTCTCATTTGTCCACATCGCTGTCCCACGACAGTTTCCCCAGTTCCCTGGACACCTTCCCTCCATTCTCGTTCTGTTAAACAGGTGCATCCTCTGCGGGTAAACAACCCTCCCCTCCCCAGCCTCCTGATTGGATTATTTCTGCTCTTGCTGCAGTTTCCTGCCCTCTCTGGGAGGCTGTCCCTGCCCTCCTCAAATCCTGCTCACTTGTTCACAGAACATCACGGGGGCGAAACACAGCTGTGTCTCTCCCCACTCTGCTGTCTGCCCCCTTTGCCAGCATCTAACCTCTGTGTGGGGGTGGCCCTTGGCTACACATCTGTCCCTACCACATGTGCAGCACAGGGCAGGTGCTTTGTAGGGATCAAAGAGTGAGTGGCTGGAGGGACAGATCCAAATGCAGGTCACCTTGGCGCTCCTTGGCACTTGCGTGGAGAGCCAGTCTACACAGGATGCTGAAGACCTAACAAGATGGAAAAAGATTTCATTTACAGGAACCCTTACCGGGAAAACATTAAGTGTAATTGGAAGAAACATGTGGATAATTGGCTTTTGTGAATGCCAAGATCTTTACGTGCCAGACTCAATCGCTGGTGCATGAACTCAAAACAGCCTTCCTGGGAGAGGGGCCTGGTGAATGGTGGGTTTTCATTCACTGAGTTGAGTGCAAGTTTCAGGCCTGAGCTGAATTGCTTGGGCCAACAGAAGATACAAGGGTGGCCAGGTCACCTTTCTTATCCTTTCTTTTTCTCTTGAATCTTTTAATTAATGTTAAGCAAATAAAAGGTATTAGATTGATATTTAGGTGTCCTATTTATCAGCCTGCCCAAGGATTTCATGTCTCCTTTTAGACCAGAATGGATGATTGCATTTTTTTCCTTAAGTAAAACAGAAAAGCTTGGAGCTGGCATTGTGGTACAGTGGGCTAAGCCACTGCTTGCAATGCTGGCATCCTATATAGGAGTGCTTTTCAAATACCAGCTGCTCTGCTTCTGATCCAGCTTCCTGCTAATGCATCACTGTACTTGGGAAGATGGCCCAAGTACTGGGGCCCCTGTCACTCATGCGGGAGACCTGGATGGAATTTCTGGCTCCTAGCTTTTGTGGTCATTCGGAGAGTGAACCAGCAGAGGAAAGATATCTTTCTCTCTACCACCATGATTTTCAAATAAATAAATAAATAAATATTTAAAAGAAACAGAAAAGTCTTTCCTATAATAAACTTTCATCCTCATTGTAATTCAATTATATCAGTTTTCTATTATTGATGTCACAATCAGAATGATGCCCAATGATAAAGTGACATTTGCATCACCTTCAGTGAATTTTTGTCTCCGAGAAATGTTAGATAACCAATGATATTCTAAGCCTAGGGGCCATGTCTTTCCCTCAGATGTGGCTGGGAGAGGAG
The DNA here is from genome assembly GCF_964237555.1 of Oryctolagus cuniculus. Classification (NCBI taxonomy): domain Eukaryota; kingdom Metazoa; phylum Chordata; class Mammalia; order Lagomorpha; family Leporidae; genus Oryctolagus; species Oryctolagus cuniculus. The sequence continues at coordinate 160,633,443 of NC_091435.1, read as the reverse complement.
GGGCTTGGGTAGACTTCACAGAAGCACAGCTTCACAAGCTGATAAACCTATTTTCAGCTTAATTTATTTAGTTCATCTCTGACAAACTTGCCATTCACTGAGAAGTTGTAAAATGTTAATAGGAAATAAAATACAATGGATTCCAATACAAAGCGGTATCCAAGCAAATTTCACAGATAGTAAAATATACAAATTAGGGGCCAGCGCTGTGGCGCAGTAGGCTAAGCCTCCACCTATGGTTCTAGCCCGCATCCCATATGGATCTAGTTCATGTCCTGGTTTTCCTCTTCTGATCCAGCTCTGTGCTATGGCTTGGGAGAGCAGAAGATGGCTCAAGTTCTTGGGCCCTTGCACCTACATTAGAGGCCAGGAGAAAGCTCCTGGCTTGGGACAGGTCCAGCTCCAGCTGCTGCAGCCACTTGGGGAGTGAACCAGCAGATGAAAGACCTTCCTCTCTGTCTGTCCCTCTGTCGATAACTCTACCTCTCAGTTAAATAAAATCTTATATATATATATATATATATATATATATTAAATAACAAAAGCAAGTTAATGTGTGAAAGAAAATCAAGAAAATATCTTGTAAGTAAAACATGGTAAGTAGGGTTGGCTTTGTGGCATAGTGGGTAAAGTTGCCATCTCATGCTGACATCCCATATGTGAGCCAGTTCATGTCCCCAGCTTCTCCACTTCTGATCCAGCTCCCTGCTAATGGCCTGTGAAAAGCAGTGGAATCTGGTCCAAGTGCTTGGGCCCCTGCACCCATATGGGAGACTCAGATGAAACTCCTGGCTCCTGGCTTTGGAGTGGCCCACTCCTGTCCACTGTGGTCATCTGGAGAGTGAACCAGTGGATGGAAGAGCTCTCTATGTCTCTTCCCTCTCTCTGTAACTCTGATTTTCAAATACACACACACACACACACATACACAGTATGGAGGTCAACCCACGGCAGTAGTGGAGAGAGTAGACCTCAAAGGGTCCTCGGCTGCCCCCACAGCCTCCATGGTCACCATCACTGCCACCAGGAGCACCAGGCCCAGACCTGCAGCTGCTCTCCTGGCACTGGGCACCAGCCCTGCACCAGCAGGGCACTGCAAACAAGCCTGCAGGGACAATGAGGTTCTCACAGCAACAGGGGCTTGGGGAACAGTAAAATGGTTCATGGAAGAAAGTGTTACGGTGGCGTCAATTGGAAACACAAGAAGACTTGGTGGGCCACACTGCCCTGAGGAAGAACTGAGGAGGGGCCGTGGCAGTGCAGGGGACGAAGGCTGTGGAGTCTGCTGTCTGGGCAGGTGAAAGGTGTACAGAGGTTACACTGATTACAGGCCCCCAGGAGTCCCGGTAAACCTGAGGACCGTCAGTCAGCAGTGAGGCAGGTATGGCTGCACCCTCCGCCTTCAGCTACCCGCATGGGCACCTTGGCACAGGGCCGGGAATAACCCAAACAGCGCTAGGAAGGTAAGGAGGGATTGCAGCGCACGCTCAAGGCCTGCCTTAACAGCACCAGCCACCGGCACGCCAAGGTTCCCACCCAAACACCTGCTGGGACTCTCTGGGCGTGGGTCGTGGTTCAACCCTCCTGGGCAGGAGGAAGCAGAGAAGGCACGGACAGCCAGGGCGCAGAGGAGCAAAGTGAGAAGGGATGTGCAAGGCGTTGTAGCCCCTGACTGCACAGGGACCCTCCTCACCTAGGCAGTCCAGAGAGGACAGGACAAGGGACGTCAGGGAGCCCCAAGGGCAGCTGCCAACACCAGCACAGTCCTGCTGCAGCTCAGTTACAGACGCAGAGGCTCCCTCAGCAGCCATCGCCAGCCGAGAATTTGTCCCTGCTGGAGGCTGAGTGACGCTGGCCACCATCGTCACCATCGTCCCTGTTGGTCCTCCAATAAGAAATATGAAATTCCAGCGACAAGAACAAGCAGAACTTTGGAGCTGAGGATCTTGAATGTTTGCCGTTTGCCTGTTAACCAGATTGCTAGAACTCTCTACGTTATCCATTCAGCATGGGGTTTTTATTATTTTTTTCCTACAGTCATCTCTTTTAGGTAATGACAAAGTGTGTGTGTGTGTGTGTGTGTGTGTGTGTGTTTCAGGTGTTTCAGCCAATAAACCTTTAAAGGTTTTTAAATTGCTTCATATCTGGTCATGTTGAGATTCTTAAGAACTTCATTTTTAGTTTGCAATCAAAGTTCACACTTTTTTAAAAAAAAGTCAACAAAATATAAGCATGTTTTAATAAATATCTTAAATAATATTTTTAAAATATATGATTAGTATACATTGTACTTATTTTTTGCAAGACATTTTTCATTAATTTTTTTAGCTTCTTGGTGGCTCATTATATTGAAACTCAAATTCACTTAAAAATAATCACCTTGACCATCAAATGTGAGCTAAACACAGAGAGCTGCAAAACAGGGTAATAGCATTTGTGGGAAGTAGCTGGAAGAGATGCTGAAGATACTACCTCTTCATTCTATTGCTTAGCACATAAAAACAAATCAAAATGTTTGGGGTACCTCTGAAGGCAGCACATAATTCAGATGGTTCCATTTAATACTTTCTTGGTGAATCAAGAAACCTGGTGAGACTTTCTTTGCCAGAAACTCTAATATTTAGATACTACTTTTTATATTATATTTATTCAATGTTTGGGGTGAAAATATTTTACCAAAAAAGTATGGTCATTTTTCAAAGAGCAGGGCTATGGACTCAATTTGTTTACCCAAAATTCATTTGTTAAAGCCCCACTCCGTGATGTCATGATGTTTGGAGGTGAGATTTTGAGGAGTAATTAGGTGCAATGAGGTCATAGGGCAGCGGCCCCATAAAGGGATTATGGGGGAGAGTCCTGAGCTCTCTCCTCCCACCACGTGAGGATCCGATGAAAAGACAGTCATGTGTAAACAGCAAGAGAACCCTCGCCACATGCCCCTGTGTCCTTGATTTTGGAGTTTCCAGCTTACAGAACTGTGAGAAATATACTTCTGTTTTTAAAACCACCCATAGTGCTATAACACGAGTTTGTTACAGGAGTGCAAAGTGATCAAGCCAAGTTGTCTAACTCTTCAAGTGCATGGTAAAAAGTCATTAAATCCACTGTGGAAGATAATTCTGAATACATAATATGCCTTCTTTTCACATTCTCTTCGTGATTACCCTAGTAGTATTGAAATGAGGATATGCATTTATTTAAGAAAAAAATTGATGGAATAGTTGATGTCTCTTATAATATATATTACAAATCATTTACCATTTTTGTTATTTGCTATAAATATTAAACGTCATTAGCTTGTGAAAATTACTGACTTCAATAAAGCCTGCAATTCCAGAGTGTCAACCCAATGTTGCTGGACAATTCTCTATCTTTTATGTTCTTTCATGGTTCATGGCTTCTAAACAAATAATATGTTGGCGTAACAAATAACCTTAGAAGCTAGAGATAGTGGGCCCTTCTGGAGAGATCTGAGATACCCCAGAATGATAAAGCTGGAGTGCTCGCCTGTCCTGCCTGGGGAGATTCGCTCTGATCCCACGGCAGTCAAGAACCTCCCCCTCTGAAAGGGAAGACAGACAGGTATGTCAACAGCCCCATAACAGCTTAGTGTCTCCTCAACTCAGGCTTCCTTTTCCTGTGGAGCACTGGCCATGCACATGAACATGTGGCAGTAGACACACCTTGTGATCTGAATTAAGTCACTGGGAATGGACAGAAGGTGCTGCTCTGGCTGCTGATTCTCCTAAACTGTCCTCATCTCAGACTGACCAGGAGTCCGGGGTCTTCAGTCAGTATGTGTACGCAAAACAGTGATGGATAACTCATTAGTTTGCCATTGGAGTAAAATCACAGATGCTTCACAGGTTCAGACTTAACGTCTAGTGTTTCAGACTCTAAGAGAGCAATGAAGCAACATTCTGGAGCATTCTCCCAGAAGCCCAACACTGCCAGCTACCCATTTGTGTTAAGCGCACTGCAGTGAAATAGAGCCTTAGATTTAAAATAGCAGCTTGGACTATGAGAAAAACGCAATGTATCAAAAATAACATAGGAGTGGGCACTTAGTCTAGTGGCTGGGGTGCCAGCATTCTACACTGGATTCCTAGACTTAGTTCCCAGCTCGATCTGCTAACCCAAGCTTGAAGCCAGTGCAGATCCTGGGAGGCAGCAGTCACAGCTTAAGTGACTGAGTTCCTACCACCCATGTGGGAGATCAAGATTGACTTCTCAAGCTCCTGGTTCCATACTGACCAAGCCTTAGCTGCTGAGGGCCTTTGGAGAATGAGCCAGTAGACAGGAGCTCTCTCTGTATCTTTCTTTCTCTCTCTCTCACATACTCTCTCTTCCACTCTCTCACTCACAAGTTAAAATAATAATTGTCCAGAGTTTATTCAAGATTTTTTGATATGGAACATGACCAATTTAGCTATGCTTAGCTTTGTTTAGACTTGCTCAGGATTTCTTGCACTATGGAGGCTAATCATTTGATGATTTGTCTTCTATACCAATAGTTCAATAAGTGGCTATGTTCTTACTTATTTGTTTTTGTTTGCAAGAAATGTGTCTATATTTCAAATTCCAAGAAGCTGGCAAATATTTATCACAAGGTATTTTGGCAAGAAAAGTATGCTCCAATTCAAATGGTATTGCTCTGCTTTCCCTAAAACCTTTTTGTGTTTTGGGGATGTCATGTCTACTGCTCACAGCCACTATGCCAGTTTTGCATTGAGACAGTGGGCAAAGATCTCTGGCTCGAGGGAGGAAGCCTTCTCCAGCCCTAGGAAATTAAACAAGCCATGGCAATTCCTATCTCCAAACAATGTGCTGAGGAGTGGACAATTAACCTGTTTCTGGCTAAAATTCCAAATAAGAAGACTAACCGTCCTGAGGAGAAGGCCTTCTTGCTTTTGATCAATTGGAATGTGCGTATGTGGTGTCAGGTTGTCACAGTCACTTGAGGACACAGATCCATGTGAGTAAAAGCCAACTTGCTCAGGACGATGGAGCAGAATGACTGTAAGATCTGGGCTCTTAACAGTCCTGTTAAAACAGCTGAACCAGCTCCAGCTTCCCCAACCGACCAACTTCTCACTGAGCGAATGAACTGAACTTGTCTATTCAGCTCACCAAAAACAGATTTTCTGTTCCTAGCAAGTGAACACATTCAGAGCTGTGAAAACAGAGAAAGCTCATAGAGGAGCTACATGGGTAACAAAATAACCTGGTAATTAACGTATTACTTTAGCATTTGAATTGTTTATAGAGTTTATATCAGGATAAAATGGTTTACAATATTGATGATTCTTTTTATCAAAGCCTACACAAAGACTTATTTTAATTGTTCTTTCATTGCAGAATTATCATTAATGAATAGAAAATTTGGCTCTGCATCCATAAAAATATATGTTATTAATAAGTCCATTGTCCCAATCTTCCTTTGGATTCAGAAAGACCATTGTTTTCATTGTTTTTCCTTTAATAACAGTATATGATGTAGAGATATACCAGTACATCAATTTGGTCTTCCTTAGCTCCGAGAGAAAGATTTATAGATATTTGCTAACTAGTTTTACAGGGCCAGTGAGAGAAAATACTCCTGAGTAATCTTCTAATGTACTTTGTCCCCTCAAGCAAGACACAGCCTCAAATTCCTTTCAAAAAAAAAATAAATAAAGTAAAATTTAAAATCTCTCTATTCCAGACAGCTACTACCAACTCATAAAATTTGGCAAAAAATATAAAGCTATCTACAACCTTGATTTAGTTGTTTAACAGTTCATCTAAACTTGATTTGGCTTCATTTTAGTCATTTAGAAGAAGATTTAAGAATAAAAATCTTTTTTTTCTTCCACTAAATGTCAAGTAAAATAAGTAAACTAGAACCCACCAGAGATGACTTCACTGATTCTACAACCTCATCCAAATTTAACAACTACAAGACAGAAAAATCTTTACATGATAGCCTGATTTTATAAGTTGAATGAGATAGAAGTCTACTACCTAGGAATTTTGTTAAAACAATTTCAAATAACTACTTGAATATACAAATAGTGTTGCTTGACTCTAAGATTACCATATATACTTAGGTGTACATATATGCATACAATGCATGTTTTGTTAAATTGCTTCACACACCACTTTAATAGTATTTTCCTACACTTTTGGTACAAATTCCTCAATCACCTCTTCATATGATAAGATGGTAATCATATAAATTCTATTCAGAAAGTACAATTATAATTTAGTCTTTCTTCCAATATCTTTCAACAAAAAAATTTCAAGTCAGTGTTTGAAATGCTTTCCTTCTGCCTTACGTCTTGTTATTGGTAACGTGGGCATTTTTATTAGTATTTTCAAGTATAGGAAAACCTCTACTGATTCTTCATTTTGTGCTGGAAGACTTCAGGGCATTATTATATTTTCTAGTACTGTGACCAATCTTACACGCTCCTAAATTGATGCTATTCAATATGCAGTTTGTCATCTTCATCCTCATTAAACTGACATATTACAAGTTGTATGTTTTTATCAGCAACGGTAACATCTCCTGTCAAAACAACATGGGACTTAAATGTTTTCTCATTGTTGGTATATCTCACCTCTTTTCATTAGTTGGATTACAAAACAATCTAAGATTCATTTCACACTTCTATTTGAACTTTAGCTCATCCTCTGATTGAGGTATCAGTTGAATATCTCTTATTCAAAATATTTGGGACCAGGAAGGAATATTTTAGATTATGGATTTTTTTTATTTTGAAATATTTGCATACAAGGAAACTTCAAAAAATTCATGGGACCTGGAATTAAAAGATAAAAACCAAAAACATTTTGGAGTGGCCATTTGGACCAGCAGTTAAGATGCCTATATCCCGTATCAGAGTAGCCGGGTTCAATTCCTGGCTCCATTCCCAATTCCAGCTCCTGTTAATGTAGAACCTGATAGTTCGCAGTGATGGTTTCAGTGATTGAGTTCCTGAAACTCATCTGGGAGGCCTGGATTGAATTCTCAGCTTCAGGCTCCAGCCCTGCCCCAACTGTGACCATTGTGGGCACTTTGGGGAGTGAACCTGTAATTGGAAGCCCTCCGATTCTCTGTATTTCTCTCTTTGGAATAAAACATTTTAAGTATAAACTTTGTCAGCATAAAAACCACCAGGCTCAAGACACTTTTGTAAGCAATGATATCAGTGCTTTAGTATATCTCTAAAAAATAATGGGCCTGGGGCCAGCGCAGTGGCTCACTTGGTTAATCCCCTGCCTGTGGCACCGGGTTTTAGTCCCAGCTGCTCTTCTTCCACTCCAGCTCTCTGCTGTGTCCCGGGAGAGCAGTGGAGGATGGCCCAAGTGCTGGGGCCTCTGCAACTGCATGGGACCAGGAGGAAGCACCTGGCTCTCCTGGCTTTGGATCAGCGTAGTTCCAGCCATAGCGGCCATTTGGGGGTGAACCAACGGAAGAAAGACCTTTCTCTCTCTCTCTCTCTCTCTGTCTGTCTGTCTCTCTCTCTCTCTCTCACTGTCTAACTCTACCTGTCAAATAATAAAAAATAAAGTAAAAAAAAATAATGGTCCTGGAAGTGTAACTATATAAACACAATCTTTTTTCTACTATTAACTAAAGAAAAGTAGGTGCCCTTTAAAGTTTTTTTTTTTTTTTTTTTTTTTTTTTTTTTTCAAGATTGAGAAGCAAAAATAAGTCAGAAGGGGCCAAATCAGGACTAAAAGATGTATACCCAGATATTTCTCACCAAAAAATTTTACAGAACTTTCCATGTTTGATGAGAGGTTTGAGCTGGGGCATCGTCGTGGTTAAAATTGACCCTCTGGTGAAGATTTTCAGGGTGTTTTCTGCTAAAGCCTTAACTTCCTCAAAGCAGTCTCCTAACAAGAAAACACTATCATTCTTTGGCCAAACCTCTTGAGCAGCCCCACAAAATAGATACAGCATTTTTTCTTGATTAGTTCACATTTGCTTTGACTGGACCAGTTCAACCTCTTGATAGCCACTGCTTTGATTGTGCTTTGTCTTAGGGATTGCAATGAAATTGGAAGTACAGTTTAGAATGCTTTAATAAAATATGTTACTAATATAGCCATATTTAATATGATTGTAAGTTTTTTTTTTTTAAAAAAGGAGAGATCATTAATCTAATCATGCTACAAGCTTTCCATGAACATTTTTAAGATCTCCCTGTTCATAATATGGTATCTTGAGGATGGGACATAATTCTAAACCTTGAATTCACTTATATTTTCTATACACCTCATTTACACAGCCTGAAAGTAATTTTATGTAATATTTTTTAAATTAGTTTGTGCATGAAACAAAGTTTCATTGTGTAGAAATTTGTGGCATCAAGTCAATGCTCAAAAAATTACAAATTTTGTAAAATCTTCAAATTCATGTTTTCAGTTTAGGCTTACTCAATTGATACTACTTCTGGGTTCCCATGGCATAATGGTGAGTGTTCTGGGCTCTGAATCCAGAAATGTTTTGTTATAATTTACTTTGTGAAATCAGCATAACTTATTTTGATTTCATTAATCATCCTAAGCGCTTCTGTTTAAGATTTCATGTTTTTATCTGAGTTATTTCTTAGTTCTTTAGGAAATAAAGTTTAAAAGATAAAATATGTCTACCTCAATCTATATGTGCTACTATAACAAAAAAAAAACCAATACTGGTTAACTTATAGATAAGAGAAATTTATTTCTTGTGGTTCTGGAATATGGGTGTTCCCAAGGTGAGGGTGAACCTCTGCTTCAAGGTGACTCACTGCTGCTGTGTGCTGAACATTGTGTGCCCACATAGTGAAAGACATTCAGGGCACACCCACTCCCTCAAACCTCTGATAAGGGTTCCAATGCCATTCATTTTTTAAAAAATATTTATTTATTTCAAGAATAGTGTCTGCAAATACTAGCTGATAGAATAAAAAAGGGAGAGAACGATCCAACATGGGAAGTGAGATACACAGCAGACCCATAGAATGGCAGATGTCCTAAACAGCACTCTGGCCTCAGAATCAGCCCTTAAGGCATGCGGATCCGGCTGAAAAGCCCGTGAGAGTATTTCAGGCATGGAAAGCCAAGACACTCTGGCAAAAAAAAAAAAAAAGAAGAAGAAGAAAAAAAAAACCTAAATGAAAGATCTCCGCAAGTGAGATCCCAGTGGAAAGAAGGGGTTATCAAAGAAGGAGGTACCTTTCTCTGAAGGGAGGAGAGAACGTCCATCTTGTCCATGGCCTTGTCTAAATATGATCAGAGTCGGTGAACTCAGGGGGCTTCCATAGCCTTGGCAGCTCATAACAAGAGCCTAGGGTGATTACTGATGCCATAAACAAGAGTGTCAATTTGTTAAGTCAACAACAGGAGTCACTGTGCACTTACTCCTCATGTAGGATCTCTGTCCTTAGTGTGCTGTACATTGTGATTTAATGCTATAACTAGTACTCAAACAGTATTTTTCACTTTATGTTTCTGTGTGGGAGCAAACTGTTGAAATTTTTACTTAATGTATGCTAAACTGATCTGTATATAAAGAGAATTGAAAATGAATCTTGATGTGAATGGAAGGGGAGAGGAAGTGGGAAAGGGGAGGGTTGCGGGTGGGAGGGACGTTATGGGGGGGGGAGCCATTGTAATCCATAAGCTGTACTTTGGAAATTTATATTCATTAAATAAAAGTTAAAAAAATTTATTTATTTCATTTGAAATGAAGAGAGAGAGAGACAGAAAGAAGAGATCTTCTATCCACTCCCCAAATGGCCAAAGCCCAAAATTCTATCTGGGTCTCTCACATGAGTGGCAGGGGGCCAACTACTTGGGCCACTGCTTCCCAGGTGCATTAGCAAGGAGCTGGATTAGAAGCAGAGTAACTGAGACTCAAATTAGTGCTCTGATATGGGATGCCAATGCTACAGGTGGCAGCTTGACTCACTATGCCACGTTGGCCCCCTATTCTCATTCACGAGCTCTCTGCTGTCACAATATAATCACCTCCTTGAGGGCTTACTTTTCTTTTTAATTTGAGAGGCAGAAAGAAATATCCCATTCACTGGTTCACTTCCCAAATGCCTGTACCAGCTGGGGTTGGGCCAGACCCAAGCCACTATCCAGGAACTTAATCCAAGTCTCCCATGCAAGTGGCAGGTAGCCAACTACTCGAACCATCACCGGCTGCCTCCCAGGATGCACATTAGAAGATAGCTGAATCAGGAGCAGAGCCAGGACTAGAACCCAGGCTCTCTGATGTGGAATGCAAGGATCCCCAGCAGCAGCTGCACCAAATGCCTGTCCCAAGGCCTCACAAGAAGGTTAAGTTGAAAGAACCAAATCCACACTTAGACACATCATAGCAAAACTTCAGAAAGTTAAACAAAGTCACAAGAGCAGAATGAGGTAGAAAGCATTACAAAACAACAGTGGTTAGACAATAACGGAAATCAGAGAAGTAGCAGGGTGATCTTTTCAATATATCCTCTCAAATCTATCAGCCAAGAACTTAAACACCCAATAATATCTTTCAAGATTAGAGGTAAAATTTTTAAAATTTGCCAAACAAAATCCAAGAAATTTACTGTGAACAGACCAACGCTATGAAAAATAGAGCAGGAACAAAAAAGCAAAAATAGAAGATGAAAAATACTACAATAATAAAAATTAAAAATAGAAGGCAGAAGGAATAATAATGGAAGCTTGGAGATAGAGGGAAGGATGAAGAACACCAGCAGAACTAAATCAAATTTGACTACATGAGCAGTAAGGGAAAATGGGGCTCCATAACATGAAACATGGAAAGAACTGAAGGAATTCAAAGTAACAGCATGTAAGTTGGGAGAAAGGAAAATGAAAGTATTCCAAGTTCCTGTGTGGAGAAAAGGATAAGAACAAAGGAAACTCACATGTTGACTCCTGAAGAACGCAGATTGTATTTTTTAGAAAAGCAGCTAAGAGAAAGAGTATTCATGTGCTTAACCTCAAAACTAATCGAGGGAACAACAGGAAAATAAAACGTTGCCAATCATAAAGAAAGAGAAACCCACAAATAACAGAACAGGCATGACAACACAAAGTAGGCAGTCAATCCTTAGTTCAGTCATGAGCACAATGTCTCACTAATTATACTAAGCCTACGTGGAATGCAGATGAAGGTTCTCCAGCTAGATTTGTATACACATGCATGTACATGATTTGCAAAATACGTAAATCAAAAGGGTTCACCAAGAATAAAGTAAAGACAATGTCAAAAGATACATCATATACACCTTAACTGCAAGAAAGATTACATAGCTGTAACACCAGCAGACCAAAGTAAATTTTAGGACAAAGAACGTTATTTAGGGTCATGATGATTTGTTCACAATGATTTCTCATCAGGAAGGGATTAAGTTATATATTTTCCTGCATGAGAGTTCTATATTTTTATGTACCTAAAATCAACTTCAAAATACGTAAAACAAAATATGAGATAAATACTTCTACAATAAGAAATTAAGTAGCACCACAAAGCTAAATGTTAAAGTATTTTTTGAGAATTTTCCAAACATATAACCAAAACACTGACCATCTAATCATAAACAACAAATTAACATACACGGAACATTTTACCCGAGAGCTGCAGAAATGCCTCCTTTTCACAAACACACTGAACATTTAGAAAATTAATTATTTGCTGTGCCACAAAGCATGTCCCAAGAAATTTCAAAGGACTGATAAAGACATGGAGAAAATTTTCTGATCACAATCCATTTAGGCAGGAAATTAAAAGCTTCAATCAAAAATGAAAAGGAGAAAATTTCCATGTGCTTTTAAATGAAGCCTTCAAGTTTACAGATCACACAAGTAATCAAAATGGAAATTAGAAAGTGGCTTTAACTGAATCATTGTAAAATGCTACATTTCAAAACACACAGAATGCCCTAAATAAGTTCATTCAATCTGTAAAAATGGTATTTAGGTTGGATACATCATTGCTGCAGCAAGCTGCCCTGAGCATTGGAGAATGGCTAGCATGCCTGAGTCCTGCCCTCATAAATGCCAGTTGCATTTGCCCCCAGCTGTGACAATTGTCCCCTGGGGACAAAATCATCCCAGGCTGAGAATCACTGATATGGAGTGATGCCTAGAGGAAAAAGAAAAAAAAAAACTGAATGAAATACATACATCAATTTGTCCATCTTATCAAGTCTGAGAAAGAATATTGCATTAAACTTTAAATGCAGGGAAAAGAAAATAATAAATGTAACATCAGAAAGTAAAAAAAATTGAAAAATATAGAATAAAAGCAATGACGAAATGTATTTTTCTATTTTAATAAATTAATAAAATGTATATACCTTGGCCAAAACTCATCAAGAAGAGATAAGAAAACACAAATAACTGATAGCAGTAGTGAAAAATAATTACAGATCCTCCACTAAAGAAATATATTAATAACAACTTTTGTGGTAATAAATCAAAAAATAAGATGCAGTATAAAACACCTAAAAATTACATTTTATAAAAAAGTTTATGGGTGGGCACTGTGGCATAGCAGATAAAGCCACCGTCTGCAGTGTCAGCATCCCACAGGGATGCTGGTTCTCGTCCAGCTGTTCCACACCCTCCATGTAGATCCATAATGTGCCTCTAATTTGCGTGGTGTTTCCTCTGCTGTTTTCTCTCCAACTCTTCCTCACTTTTATTCTTTTTTTAAGCTATCTTTCCCTAGACGAGAGCCATAAGCTCCCTCCCTATTCCTCTGTCTTGGAGTCCTCCTTAATACAATGTTTGCAAAAACATCAAGATCACTTCATCACCATCCTTTCCCACCTAAATGAGTGCCACACTTTTAAAGACCGTAACACATTTAGATGCTATGTTCAATATAATAGACAAAGATAAAAATTTATTCTGTTGTTTGTGTGAACATTTAGCCAATATTTCCCAAGTAATTATGGTGATTCTTTGTAGTTTCGTTTCTATTGTGAAGTAATTGAATTCAATATTTCTCTCAAAAATTACTCCTAATATGCTATACAGTGATGTCTTAGAATGCCAGCAGGGGTGGTCTGTAGGAATTAGTGAGTACAGGTCATCAGCATCCTGTCCTTTCTACAGGCCTTCTGGTTCATTAATTCCCAAGAAACCTTCCACAAACCAATTTTTCTGTGAGGCCCCTGTTCATTCATTTAGCAAATATTTGTCGAGTACCTACTATTTGCCAATCACTCAACTGTGTACCAGGGATATAAGAAAGGAGACAAGTTTCCTGCCTGTCTTCATCCCAGCAGGCACTATATCCATTCTAGAAAAGCTGCCACACCCAACTGTGGCAGGATTTCCAAAGCCACCCCTTGCGGTGCTCTCTGGATATGCAAACCACTTGTCTCAGATTATCACCCAGCTGGTCCACTGAGGATGCTACCGATTCTGAGTCTTCTCAACTTGGAATGGGGTGGGCAGGGCAGGGGAGGGGCTCTTTCATTACAAAATATGAATAATGGCTCTACCTAATGGAGTCTTTGACTAATCATAGTTAATACAAAGTTATTAAAGGGAGGTGCTCCTTAAGTCTGATAACAATCATTACTTCTAATCTTGACCCTCCATGGACAGATTATATAAAAGCAATCAGTAGTAGACTCATACAACGGAGCTCATGTTTACATTTCATTCATTTGCTGTTGAATATACCATATAGTATTAGTTTAAAAATGCCTGAACTGTGAATAAATCCTAAGTTCAAATAAATGATACTCAGGCTGCTGTATTTATAAAGAAATACACCAATCGGCATCACTTACTTTGTAATATGTCAAAACTATGGTATATAGACTGATGGACAGAAGCACATAGTTGTCACAAAACCTTGTTGAAACATTACTTAACTGCATAATCTAGATGAAATTCCTGAATTTCACTGTATAATTCTTTCAAATTCTCTGTATGTTTAAAAAAAAAATGTAGCAAATACTGGGACATGTGAAATTAAAAAAAATGTTAACAAAATAAAGCAAATTCATGTTTTCAAGGCATATAGCACTACTTTTCAAGAGTCAATTTTTAATTAGTTTATACTTCACAAATATACTCAAATATATTCTTGTAAAAATATTCAAACATTAAAGATATTTTCCTTGCCCAACATGCCAAAACCTATACTACTCTGTAGAACTAAATATTGTTTAAAAATTCATGTTTTTTTCCAAATTCACCCATGTATGTATCTGTAGAAATACAGTAGTCTTCCCCCTTACTTAAGCAGGCTACAAGCTCCATAAGACAAGACAAATTGTTTTTTCTTTAACTTGTATATAGTAGTATCTAGAGTTGCATTTAACACATAGCAGGTAGTCAAAAATATGTATTAAATGAATATAAACCTGAAAAATACACTAATTCCAACAAACAGCAGGATAATAGTGGTATGTTATAGAAATCTGCTTTTTCTGTGGTTGCCATTTGCCAATTTGTAATTGGTCCCTTTGGTCCAACTAGAAAAAGAGTAGAGTATCACACCTAATGGATAGAAGTAATCATTTTCCAAAGAAGACAATTTTAGTAAGATATGATTTAGTCATTGGAACATGCATTCATTCATGTAGTCAACAAGAATTTATTGACATATTATATGGCACAGTGGTTAAACTCTCAGGCTACAGCAGGGTTTTCCAACTTTGGCACAGTTGATGTCCTGAACAACTGATAGCTTGGAGGATATTTTGCTCTGGGTGTTTCCTACACACTGCAGAATTTGAGTGGCATTCCTGTCCTTTGCCCATAAAAGGCCGGTAGCAGCACTCCTAGTTGTGATAATCAAAAATACCTCTAGACAGTACCTGGTGCTCCTTGGGGAGCAAAATCACCCCAGCTGAGAATCAATGAGGCTGGCTATTGGCTGTGACTTCTGTCCTGGGGGCTGGGAGTCCACTTCTGAGAACACACCTTACCTCCATAGATGAGAATAGGAGCTACTGTGACTTCAATTACCTACACATCTCTCCCTATGTCCTGCATCTTTGATGTCTAGAATCTTGTCTTTTCAGAATTTTAAACATAAAAATGCATCATTGCATTGCATTTCCAAATAATGAAGCCCTATGCTTCTTGGGGGAGAGAATGCTTATGGGGTTGGAGAGGCTGGAGAATGAGATCAGAACTCCTCAGTTCAAAAGAGAACCCTTACATGCTGTTGACAGGAATGAAAATTAGTGTAGCCATTATGGGGAGCAATATGGAGTTTCTCAGAAACTGAAGACGATCTACCATAAGACCAGCTCTCCTACTTCTGGGTACACATTCGAGGGAAAAGAAATCAGCGAAACTAAGAGGTATTTAACAGCATGTTCATTGCTGCACTATTCACAATAGCCAAGATAAGAAATTAACTTCAATGCTCATCAGCAGATGAATGGATAAAGAAAATATGGTGGATATACACAATGGAATATGAAACAGCCAAAAAAAATGAAATCCTATCATTTGCATCAAAATGGGTGGAACTGGTGGATGTCATGTTAAGCAAAATAAACCAGACACAGAAAGACAAATAGTGCATTCTCTCTCTCATATATGGAAGCCAAAAAAAAGTCAGCCTTAATGTATAATAGTGATAATATCAGAGGTTGGGAGGGGAAAGAATAGATGGAGGTTTGATAACAGGTACCAAAACACGGTTGGATACAAGGACAAAGTTCTAGAATTCTACTGCACAATGGGGTCACTAATTCACAATAAGCTACCACATATTTCATGAAGAACTGGAAGAGAGAACTCAAAGGCTCCAAACATAAAGAAGCAGTAAGGAAATGGAAATGATAATTTCACTCATTTGATCACTCCACATTTTATACATTATGGAAATAATGCATTGTAACGTATATAAAAGTGCAATTATATGTTAATACCTTTTTAAAGTAAATTATCCTCAATCCATCAAAGGGAAATGTGACCACCCTCTGATGGAGAAAACTTCTCTCTGAAGTTGAATGAGACAAGGTTAAATTTAATCTTCACTAGGGTAGTATACTATAATATTATGAGTCATGAGAATCCCCTGGGGATCATCTTTCAAACTGGAACTGAACTCTTCAAATGCCATTCTGCTGTTCTGTAAGCACAGCACATACTATAGGTGTTCCTAACAATAGGCACTCAGCAGACATTTGTTGAATGGATGAATGAAGCATGCTTTGCAAAACCTTACAGCACTGTGTTACCTTTAAGACGTCTGCAGAAATACTGCTGGTCCTGCTTTTGAACAAAGACCAGTACTTTTCTCTTTTCATTTGCTATACCAACAAATGTATTTGATCTTTTTTCATTGGATGTTAGTTAGCTTTTAAATGATGATTAACCAACCTCCAAGCCAACTTGATGAAGGATGCATTTTATAAAATCATTCTTAGGGCAGTCATATGGCACAGCACTTAAGGCATCTGTTGAGATGCCTGCATCCCATGGTTTAAGGCCCAGCTCTGCTTCTAATTCCAGCTTCCTGCTAATGCAGACCCCAGAAGGTGGTGGCAATAGCTTAAGTAGTTGAATCCTTGCTACACATGTTAGAGTCCTGGATTGATTTCCAGGCTCCTGGGTTTGGCCCAGCCCAGCCCGGCCCCAGCTGTTACAGGCATTTCATGAGTGAACCATAGATAGGGAGAACTCTGTCTGTCTCTTTCTTTGGCTCTCCACCTTTCAGAATAATGAAATAAATAATACACAAAAAACAAAATTGCAAAAAAATGATTCTTAAGTATGTATTTTTTGACATCTGTAAGCCAAAACCTGAAAATTTTCGTAAGTAATGTTTCTATTTAATTTTATCATAAGGACTATTTCAATTCTATGCTTTATTGTTCCATACTTCTGCTGGATGTTAAAGTAAATGTGATTCATTAAAACCTCATTCATTATTATGAAAATAGAGAAGCAACTCACATTCATTGTAAATGGACTCATTATGGGAGTAATTTGCAAACTATATTAAGTCCTTACTTTCTAAGGGAAATCTCATATTTTATTCACGTTGCAAGCTAATTATCATTTTGTAAGTCCCAATCCATATTCCTTATTTAACAAACTTTGTTTTATGCAAATGTCTCAAGTTAGTTGTATCTTTTACATAATATATCATGTGTATTTGCCCAGAAGAATTACAATTTTATTACTTACATCAAACTTTAAAGGAAGATAAACATTCTCACTCAGTATATTCTACATTTATAGGCAATTTTCTTTCCCTGTCTGATTTATATTTTCCTGCCTTGACCCTGGGAAACTGCAAAATCTTCTTCTATTTTCTTTTCTACTTTTATGCTATGCCAATTTTTAAGCTCTAAAATGCAACATAAAATTCAAGCACCATGATGAGTGCTTTAATACACAGTTTAACCCTCTTTGGCACATAACATCCATCATCCAAAAGAGGGTTTGGTGCACTTCCCACGTTACAAGAGTCATGATTACTGAGAAGAGGACAACACAATCACGTTTCCCAGGGGAAAGAGAAAGACTCCCCTTTACTGCTCCCAGAGATGCGCTATGCTGTAAGGTCTGTCATTCTTTAGCAGCTGTAATTGAGAAGCCAGAGATGTTATTTTTGGAGGACAATTTACCACCAACAGCAAAAATGCCAGACTGCTTAGAAATGGCATCTACAGGAAGACAGTGAGTGCCGTGGGTGTCGGGCAGCACCAGAGGACCAGGCTGGCTTCTGCTGCCTGTCCCCTTCCCTGGTTCTGTGTTCCTCCCTGGAGACACAAGCCCAGTAGTTCAAATGGAAAGCTTTGGCCTTTTTAATTTTTTACAGTGTAGTTTCCCAAAGCATTCTAGTTTAAACAATTAGAGTTATTTAAATCCTACTTGAGAACATGAAGAAATATTTAATGTTAGGAAAAATACTCAAATTATAGTGTAATTTAGTAGATTCTAAACTTAAATGATAAGTATATCATCTAGGAACTGTTAATAAAAATAACTAAAACCTTAAAATTTCAGTGAAAATGTTGATGATTTAAAACGTGATTATCTAATTACAGAGAAAGAATAGATATCAGACAAAAATGCTTTATATAAACATAGCTGTGTCAGTTTAAAATTTTTCTCTAGAAATGGCTGAGATTATTATCATTGCTATTTCCCTTGGTATTCTCATGTATCTACAAATTATTGGTCAAGTATTCAAATCCTATCTAATTCTATTTCATTTTTTTCATAATCCTCTTAAAATTAAACCTATGAAGTAGGAGTAGAGTAGGCAAAATAGTAACAAAATGTGTAGGAAAACTTGCTTGATGTGGAAGATAGCAAGGCATCATGACAGCTTCAAGGAAGTTTTAGAATGTCATCAAATGAAAAACCAATATAGCTGCCCTCAAGCTGCAAAAGTAAGTATGCAAACAGATGTCTTAATGTTACTCTCTTTAAATACACATCACATCAATTACAGATATTCACCCTTAGCCATTCTCAGTGCCACCCACCTCCCCAGATGCCAGCTATGCAGCCACAGAGGTTTGGTCAAGGTTTGGCGGTGGAAGGTGGAGGGGCTTTGGAAATGTCCCTACATCAACACCAAACCCGTGTGCTCTCCTAGACCAACTTTCCTGGTTCACACAGTCCCTCCTGTTCTGTCAGCGCTTTGGTGGCACAGAAATATCTGCAAACACTGAGAACTCAGTGTTCTCATCTCTCCTAAGTGTGTCACATGACCGCAACCTATTTATGTGCGGTTGCACATCAAAGGGATAGCTACAAACACTCCCACTACCTTGTTGCCAGCAGCACCCATTTTTTACAGTCTCTGGCTGGGACATCATCAGTACTCCCTGAATAATGTGGCAAGCAGTCTCCAAAGGCAGGTCCCAAAAGAGCGATGACCCCTGGGACACACACCCTTGGATCCGCCCTTTCTACATTGAGCAGTGTTGAATCTGTGACTCATTTGAATAGACACAATGTGTCAGAAGAGGTAGCAGATCTGAGATTAAGCCCAAAGGGCTGGGCAATTTCCAGTACTGCAGTCTGGTGAGCCCTGACCTACCATGCAAAGAGGCTTGATACTATGTGGAAGGGTCACTTGGAAAAGTGAGAGAGAGATTGAGAGACAGACACACCACAGACACACAGAGAGAGATGTGGTCCTGGCTTCCTGCCTTGCAGCCACGCCCACCAGGACCATGGAGATAAGCCATTGTTCATGTTCCAGTCATGGTCTCCATCTGCTGCACTTGTTCAGAAGACCCCAAATGAGACCAACAAATGAATAAATCAAGTAAAATAAAAACCAGTTCATCTAAGTCCTAGTCAACCCACAGGATGCTGAGAAATAACAAAATGGCTATTTTCAGCTCAAACTTTCTGAGTGCTTTGTTATGTAGTAATAGATAACCAAAACAAATAGAGAAAGGCATCTCCCCTCTTGTGTTAAACATTGATTGATCAACCTATCCTGCTGCTATCCATTCTTTAACCATCTCTTGTTGCCTACTAGATACCAGTAGAGTTGGGAAAATCACACAGGCACGATGGCATCCCCTGCTTATTTCCCCACTTCTGGCTCTACCAGGAACAGGTGACAGGAAGTCAAGCTGTTTGATATCACTGAAATCACCCTCTGTCACCAGGCCACACCTCTCCTGACCCAACCAGATTACCAGCCGTGGCTCTCATTGCCATGGGCAGACCCTGTGCCCCTGTTAGGCATAAATGGCTGAGGCGGCCACTAAGGAAGCTGCCAGTGCACACTGCCTGGCAGGGGTGCACTGGCAGAAGTGCACTTGCTCTGTCCATGCTGGCAATGCCCTTGCACACTGTGGGGAGCAACTGGGAGCAACTCGGACTAGACTAAGTTACTGGAATTAAGACTTATTCTATGCATCTGCTCTCCCACAATATGGCGCTGAGAAGGGAAACAGCTTCTACACAGCTGCCTCCAGTTCAACCAATAAACTGTGGGACCTGCTCCTGATTGGAGGAGAGCAGCGTACTCGGCGTGTGGGTAGCAGAGTTGGGATTGGTGGAAGAGGACTATAAAGGAGGAGAGAGACAGCATGCACAAGGAACATCTAAGGGGAACATCTGAAGGAACACCTGTGCAGCCCCCAAGAGAGCCGGCCGGCGGTGTGCCACTCCCCCGCGGAAGTGGGGAAAGTGGCAGGGGGAACCGCCCTTCCACGGAGGTGGAAGGGACAGTAGCCAACCCGGGAAGAACCAGCAGATAAAAGAACAGCGCAGGGTCCTGTGTCGTTCCTCCACGAAGACGGGGAGCGACAGCACACTACACACCTGCTAGGTGCAGGGACCCTCAGCGAGCCACCTTCTCCTGTACAATTACCAGGAAAATCAGCTTCAGTTGGAAGAACCCACCCACTTCCACCCTTAGGGAATGCAAAGCAGCCTTGATGAGAAACCCAAGACTTTCCCTTTTTCCCATGAGAAAGGAGAGGAGAAAGGGAGAGGAGAGTGAGGAGCAGGGGCAAGGCCTGAGGAGCCGCTGTGTCAGACTGGCTGTCTACACCATGCCTACCCTTCATTGTCTCTATTCTTGTCAGCTTTCAAGCACTGTCCAGCAAATACCTCCTTGCAGAGTGCCAGCAATCTTCCACGGGCATTAGTAACCACCAGCGCCTTCTCCTGAAGCCCACAATTTGGCTGAATGCAGGTTGTTTTCCAGTTCTTAGCTGCAAACCAGCATCAGGTGAGATATGCTAAACACAGCCACTCCTGACCCTGACTTTCTTTTGCTCCACAAGACACTAGTACCAGAACCACTGAAAGAATCTCTATGCAGGCTATAGATTAGATAACATTATTGTTAAGTCCTTACAATCAAATTTGTTTTTTGGTTTTGTACAAAATTCCTTGTATTTATAAAATGTTTAGGCATGAAAGAATACTGCATCTACAACTTGTTCTTAAAGAGATCCAAAATAGGGGCCGGCACCTGTGGCACTGGCATCCCATATGGGCACCAGTTCTAGTCCTGGCTACTCCTCTTCCCATATAGCTCTCTGCTATGGCCTGGGAAAGCAGTAGAAGATGGCCCAAGTCCTTGGGCCCTGCACCCGCATGAGAGAAAAGGAAGAAGCTTTGGATCGGCATAGCTCCAGCAGTTGCAGCCATTTGGGGAGTGAACCAGTGGATGGAAGACCTCTCTCTCTGTCTCTACCTCTCACTGTCTGTAACTCTACCTCTCAAATGAATAAATAAAATATTTTTTTTTAAAAAAAGAGAGATCCAAAAATAATTACACACACACACAGACATATGGAGGGTGGCAGTAATTTGAATGAAAGATATCTGGCTAATTTTCTGTAAATATGAGATTGTAAAACAAAAAAATATATATATAAACAACAAACCAAATGGGACTGCCATCACAGCAGAGTGGGCTAAGCTACCACTTGCGATGCTGGCATCCTGTATTGGAGTGCTGTTTGAGTTCTGGCTGCTCCACTTCCAATCCTGCTCCCTGCTAACATGTCTGGGAAAGAAGTGGAATACAACTCAAGTACTTGGGTCTCTGGCCATGCACATGGGAGACACAGATGGAGTTCCTGGCTTGGTTTTAGCCTGGCCCAGCCCAAGACAGTGGGGCCATTGGTGAAGAAAACTGGTAAATGGAAGATCAATCCTTCTCATCCCCCATCGCTCAAACTTTTAAATTAACAAATACATATTTTAAAAACTTAAACAAATGGCCATGCCTGAGTCCTATGGAAACTAACCAAAATCTGTGGCAGTATGGCCTAGGCATAAGTATTTTTATTCCCACCAATCAATCCCAACAGCAGCCCAAACTGAAAACTGCTGTCTCAAACCTGCCAACCTGAGGAGTCTGTGGGGGAAGGCAGGAAAGAGGGAGGCCAGGAAATGGGGCTGCCAACCTGCAGAGTTCCAGCTTAGAAGCTGGCAGGTGACAAAGCTGATTTTCTGCCAGCATCTCCTGGATTTGCCTCAGATGGGAGGGACAAATGGCAATTACTTGATACATAGCATTATTTTAAAACCAACCATAAGCACTGAAGTGGTCATGAGTCTTTCTTATTGGCAAGCAGGGAAATCTGTTGCCCTCACCACCATCCCACCAGGATGGTTTCTTAAATGACAAATGTCTCCAAAGTTGCTATTTGATCTCTTTCCCCTAAGCTGGGATACAGTGGCTGCAAATAACAAAAAAAACCCAAACTACGGGCCTAAACAATAAGGAAACACATTCTCCATGTAGGATGGCTGCGTGGGTGGCAAGTGCATCCAGAGCTGGCTCTTCCTATGCCTCCACTGTTGTTCCCTCTAGGGGGTAGTTCTTCATCCATTCTGGCTCACCAGATAGTCCCAAGATGACCACTGAAGCTCCAGCACTCATAATTACCTCCAGCAAGTGGAGTGGAAGGAGCAAAAGATCTCTCGGTTGCATACTCAGGAGCAGTAAGCCATTCTCAAAGGAAAGACTACTCAACACTCACATTCCCAGTCCAAACACTGGCAAGTGAAATGGGATTACCATGTTTGGTGTTGGCTACTCAGGATTCCCATCTTAGAACTAGAAATGTTATCCTTGTCCTCAAAACTCTCACGCCAAGAACTTTGGTCCAAAGAGGAGCAGCATCTGCACCCCAGGAGTTTGTTACAAATGCAGACCCTCAGGCCCCTCCCTGGACCTGGAAAACCAAAATCTTCTTTTTTCTAGCTCCCTGGGAGATCCATGTGCACATTGAAGTTGGAGTGGCACTGCCTTCAAAGGAAAGGGCAAAGCACCCAACAAATCAAGAGTGGGTTTGGTGGAAGTCTTCATGGCTGACAGAAGTCATTGGGCAGGCCTGCACCTGCCCCACCACCCCTCTGTGACCACAGTGCTTCATGGTGAGTCGCAAGGTCCAGTGTGCATGGACTTGCTAAACTCCAACTTCCACAACAAAGGACATTATCAATTTTTCTTTAATTTGGGTACGTTTTATTCTGTCAGGAATATCAAATATGGTAATAGATGAACTGAAGGATAACTGGATGTTTTAAAAATATACGTCGTTCCTTCTTCACAATGCTTTTAGCAGTAATCACAGAGGAGCTCCGGGGGTAAGTATCCCTTGTTACTCAATATAAACTATCTTTTGGTTATTAGCATTGATGGAGGTGTTAATGGTGATTGTTTTATTTTATTCCTTTTGCCTAAGTTCAACTTTAATGTGTTTTATTTGTTACAACTCAGCTTAATTTCTATGCTGAGCCCTTGATCTACTGGAGGGCAAGAGTAGTAGGCTGAACCATGGCCCCTCCAAAACGTCTGCTTGCTAATCCCTGCAACCTGTACACATAATAACGTATGTAGCAGAAGGGACATTGCAGATTTGAAGTTAAGGATCTTGGGATAGGGAGAAAATCCTAGATTATATGGATGGATTAGATGTAGTCATGAGTACCCTTACAAGGCACCATGAATATACAGGCAGGGAGAGAAGACATCACATTGCTGGCTTCTGGGTTACAGGAAAGACCGTGCAGCCCAGGAGTGTAGGCGGCCTCGAGGAGCCAGAAAGGGTAAGGAAAAGGGCTCTCCTGCAGAGCCTCCAAGGAACACAGCTCTACAGACCTGGTTTGAAATCAGACCTGTTTTAATTTATTAAGAGAGCAGTCAATTATTAGAGAAAACTACAAGACAGGAAGGTAGACCTCAGTCTTACTGAGTGCCCTCTCCTTGCACAGGCAAGTGTTGAGATCCTGGGCTTGTGACACAGTGATGCAATGCTGGGGGAGAGCCCCTCCTGGCCTACACAGTGGCTGCTGCGATCCTTGGGCCACACGACTTTTTTTTTTTTTTTTTTTTTTTTTTTTTTTGGACAGGCAGAGTTAGACAGTGAGAGAGAGAGTGAGAGACAACAGAGAAAGGTCTTCCTTCCATTGGTTCACCTGCCAAATGGCCGCTATGGCTGGCACTGAGCCGATCCGAAGCCAGGAGCCAGGTGCTTCCTCCTGGTCTCCCAGGCGGGTGCAGGGCCCAAGCACTTGGGCCATCCTCCATTGCACTCCCGGGCCACAGCAGAGAGCTGGACCGGAAGAGGAGCAACTGGGACAGGACCGGCACCCCAACCAGGACTAGAACCTGGGGTGCCGGCGCCACAGGTGGAAGATTAGCCTAGTGAGCCGCGGCGCCGGCTGGGCCACAGGACTTCTGCAGCACACAGGAGCTGGAGAAGCTTCCTCAGACAACTCATCTGCTGATAACTCATCTGCTGCTTCTAGAGGCAGCTAAGTAATCTGGAGGGAATGTGTCATTAAAACACCAAATATAAAGATTCTTCTTTTTCCCCACGCCTCTCCCAATCTGACACGGCACCATGTGTTATAAAGAATAGTTATAATTTGAAAACATTAGCATGAATTTTGCGGTTCACCTTGATATTGTGCAGTGACAGCTTTAAGTGCAACTATGGGAGCATTAATACCCAATCTCTTAAATTACACCATTTGTCATTTGTAGCTAGACTGTATTTTGTTTTTACCAGAACAGTAGAAATGTTGCACAAAACTAACTCAACTCTTTTTGCTTCGCTTCTTGATAGGCGCACATTCTGCTAACATACTCTGCCTTCAGGTTACTGATGAATAAAGACTGGAGGGAAATGGAACCACATCTGCCTGTTTCCCTTCTTTCTGTGGCATCCATTCACCACAGGGGGTGGTTACTAAAGGGCAATAGCACAGTGGAAAGGATAGGTAGGATTCCCTAGTTCTGGTAAATCGTGTTTCTTTGAGTGGCGTCTTTCTCATCTGAGGCAAGTTCTGGTTCCAGTGGGAGGCAGGAACTCTGGCATTGGCAGTGCCACCTGCTCCCCCAGTCACGGAGAAAGCAGGACTCGCTTGGTGTCCTCTGGAATTGTGAGCTCATGATGCACCGCCAAATTGTTCCTCTAGTCACGTGCGTGTTCCGTGTTCTCATCAGACTTCATTTACACAACACAAAGTCAAAGATAAACCCATAGAGATTGTTCCAGAGGTGGCAGCCGAGCACTAAAGCAAGCCCATGGCTGTTTGAGGAGGCTCTCTCCTGCCTAATGTTTGTGTTCAGGAAGTAGGACTCAAAGATCCTCTACTTTGTTGCTTCCTCTCTCTGTTTTCCAAACTCAAGAGAAACTTCATGTAGGTTCAAGGGTGAAAGTGAATCTTTCCCTCTTGTTTTCCCTACACCTTGATAGATGTCCCAAATCCCCTCCACCCCTTCAAGGCTCACCATTTGTGGAGACTTAGACCACACAGGCTTTTCGTGTCGCTGTCACTGTCTTCTCTTCCTACTCGTTCCCAGGTTGGCCACTTCAGAGCTTCCTGGAAGTTTTCCTGTCTTCCAAGTCCTCATTTCCCCATGGGCATGTCTGGTCTTACCTGCTCCATTAGGGTTGGCAAGGGGCACCCAGCCTTACCCAGAGTTTTTTCAGGAGTGTGTAATCCTGGCCGTTTTGTTTCCAGTTTCAAAGTAGGTGCTCGGGCCAGACTTTTTAGGAGCAAGGCTGTACTAAGCCCTGCAGGTGTGCAGGGGCTCTGGAAATGTCTTCAGACAACCTT
The DNA here is from genome assembly GCF_964237555.1 of Oryctolagus cuniculus. Classification (NCBI taxonomy): domain Eukaryota; kingdom Metazoa; phylum Chordata; class Mammalia; order Lagomorpha; family Leporidae; genus Oryctolagus; species Oryctolagus cuniculus. The sequence continues at coordinate 160,607,901 of NC_091435.1, read as the reverse complement.
GCTCCCCAGGGCTACTGCACTGTTCAGGCAGAAATGTGTGGGGCAGAGTAAGCTGTTCTGAAGGGAAAGTTAATGAGGCAGTCAAAGCTATGTCATCTATGCCTAATTTTGTCATAAAATATGACTGACACCAAATAAATTCCATTTCTCTTCCAACACACATTCTTATAAAAACTTAAAATAGTTTTTATTGAGAACAGATTTTGATATTTGTTTTAGCTCCCTAAATAAGTATCCAGATTTCTTTTAAACACAAATTACATGGACATAGTTAATTATATATATGCAAATATATTTAAAATATTTTGATATTACTATGTAAGCAATTAGTCAGAAGCAATGTGAAAACCATATTGAATGTAAGTATTTTTGTTTTAAAATTATCTTGCAGAAGGAAGCTGGCAATTGACTACTAAGATTATTTCAATATTTCTCTCGTGAAGACTTTATTGGATTGCCTATGTATATACACAAAGCAATCCCCCTATATGAATGTGTGTGTATTAATGTAGTAGGAGGGACTTCCACAATCATTTAGAAAAGTTTGCTTGCATGGTTTTGGCTCACAGATAAAGAAAGGAAAACTGATAAAGAAAGAAAACTTTAGGGGCTGCTGTCATAGCACAGCAGGTTAACCTCTGCTCCTGATGCCAGACCCCATATCAGAGTGTCGGTTTGCGTCCCAGCTGCTCTGCTTCTGCTCCAGCTCCCTACTAATGTGTCTGGGAAGGCAGCAGGAGATGACCCTAGTGCTTGAGCCCCTTCTACCCATGTCTGAGATCTGGATGGAGTTCCAGGCTCCTGGCTATGGACTGGCCCAGCCTTGACTAGTACAGCATTTGGGGAGCAAACCAATGGATAGAAGATCTCTCTGTGTCTCTTCTTCTCCCTCTCTTTTTCTGTCACTCTGCCTTTCAAATAAACAAATGAATCTTTCTTTAAAGCAAGTTTAATTGCCTTTCTCACCTATTTTATCTCATCAAAGTCAAGTTCTCAAAGTCTGACTCTTCCAAGTAAGAGCACATTACATTGCATTCACACCACTATCCTTCCTTTACCAAAGTGCACATGGGGAGTGCACAATAGCAAGAAGACACAAGGTCCAGATGGCAGTGGGAAGAGGACAGCCAGGAGGCTGTGCTCTGGGATGGCTGTGGCATTAGTGTACTACAGCGGACCCCGTCCACGCTGCCCTGCACAACAGGTCACACAATGACCCTGGAAGTAACTTTCTCATTGTTTCTTATTATTTCCAAATTTGGAACAGAGCTTGGGAACATGGCAACTGGTTAGTTTTGAATCTTCCTACTCCTCCTGGAAAAACAAACAAACAAACAAACAAAAAACAGAGCAACAAAGGGAATAAAAATAAAGCCATGAACTTCATCTCTGGGGAAAGGAGGAGCCAGGAAAGATCTGCAAACTCCAAATTATGTGTGAATGTGGCCAAGCCCTGTGCCGGAAGCTGCCACAGTGTAGTGGGGGAGAATGGAGAACAGAGCAGAGGTCCTTGGCATCAAATGTCAGACATAACAAATGTAAGACCTATTTTCACTGAAATTAAAAATAACAAGGCATAAGTGCTAGGGGAGCTGGAGAAAGCCATGAACACTCTGAGCAGAACCCAGAGCAAGCAAATCTTAAAAAAGGGTCCCTGTTTGAAAAAGAAGAGGAATGTCTTAGAAGACAAGGTCTGTGTCTCCTAGTAGTGATAGCCAGTAAAGGACCCTCAGGAGGTGAGGACCTTGGAATCCAGTTAGCTTCTTAGAGCCACGGGAAGCCAGGCCCTGTTAGCAAGAAACAGCACCTCATACTACTAACAAAGGCAATGAAATGGGGAGAAGGGGCAGCAGAGTTGGTAGGAATAAATGAACTTGAAGATCTCCCCACACTCTCTGCCTTTAGCCCTGCATCGTCACTGCACCCCTTCGCTGTCAATCTGGCATGCCCACCTGCCCACGATGGAGCCTGCGCTTTATCTGGAACCAGGAAGGAGGACACACCATGATGGCCACATGACAGTTAAACTAACTGCTCATGGAGGCGCCACGAAACTCTCCCAAAATCTCACCTATGCTAAACCCCACCCAAATCTCATCCAGTCGGACTTTTCAGTTAGCGGACCACACCCTACACCACAAAGAGGACACTTACACAGGGCAGACGTCCTGTTTGCCTTTCGGTTTCTTGCCCTTGCTGCTGGTCCTTTTCTGGCCTCCTCCAAGGTTCTCTCCTTGAAGGCAGCTCTCTGGCTCACTCTTGATGGGTATCACTCCATATGGGTTTGTCCACACAAAATTGTGAATGCATATTCATTCTCTCAATTTTAAATAAATACTGCTCTTGCTTACACACATTACTTATGCTTCTTCCTTGAATTCTTATCTCTGTAGGGAAAAGAACTTTGAATAAAATGAAGATACAGGGGCTGGTACTGTGGCATGGCGGGTTAAGCTGCCGCCTGCAGCATCAGCATCCCATATGGGTGCTTGTTCGCCTCTCGGCTGCTCCACTTCCAATCCAGCTCCCTGCTAATGTGCCTGGGAAAGCAGTGGAAGATGGCCCAAGTCCTTGGGCCCCTGCACCCATGTGGGAGACCTGGAAGAAGCTCCTGGTTCCTGGCTTCGGATCAGCCCAGCTCTGGCAATTACGGCTATTTGGGGGAGTGAACCAGCAGATGGCGGACCTCTCTTTCTTTCCCTCTCCCTCCCTCTCTCTCTCTCTCTTTGTCTCTTTCTCTCTCTCTGCCTTTCTCTCTCTGTAACTCTGCCTTTCAAATGAAATGAATACTTTAAAAAAAAACCTAAGATATAATACGTATTCTTATAACAAAAGAAGTTAAAAAAATAACTTCTAAAAACTCAGCTGTCCTCGGTGCTTATATCCCCACACTCTAAACAGAAGATCCTCCTGCAAACAGTTGGTCCATGACAAGCCAAGTCATTCAGGAAAAGTATGAGCAGATTTCCAGTTTCACCTGCGACATATGAGGAGCTCAGAAATCATCACTCTACACATACAATAAAAGGTCAAAAAAATTAACCAGATCAATGACTCATCTTGAATCTCACAGAGTGGAAGTTGCAAAGCAAGTTACCACCCTGAAATCTGCAGACAAGTGAACACAGAGTCACAGCCAAGATCTGAAGCGGCTGTCAGCCGTAAACTGGTGGGAAACATATAATAGGAATTATGGGAAATAGCTGGAGGCTGTTTAAGGAGTAGCTTGAGAATGAGGATATCTTGGGGGCCACACCCATTAATAAATTTTACCTCCAGGAATCCCACCAAGTTTTCACACTGAGTTTCTAAGAGGGAACTGTTTTACAGCTCTAAGAACAAGGAAAGCTAACCATTGTGAAATACACTTGTTCCCAAGGCACTCTCTGTAACAGAGGCCTCAACTCCTAGGGGTGAAGACACTACTGAGTTTATCTCACCCAGGGTAGGGCGCTCTCTACCTCCATCTTCCCCTGCGCTCAGTAAAAGAAGGAAAACATCAGGAAATACTTGAGGAGGGATGTGCAGGGACACAGACTCACTGAGACACTGATACTGAATCTTAAGATTATAAATTGTTTCCCCTCCCCAACACCTTACCACCATACCAACTGGATTAGTGTAATAGTAGATTAAAATTTAAAAGACACAAATGTACCTAGAGTAGAAGTTCTTGGGGAAAATCAAAAACAATAGGGAATTAAAAATAAGAATGTTGGAGGAATTGGAAGCCCTTGGAAACAACAAGTACAGCAAACAAGAAACAGGCAAGCTCCATTCCAAGTTAACTAAAATCTCAATCTAAAAGTTGATTTGATGTAATTCCTATTAACATACACTTTCAACAACAAAAAATGAAAAAGCATAATAAAGGCAAGCAAAAAAACACAACCAACAGAACCACACTCAGATATGACACGGATTTAAGATTTATCAGACAGGGAATTTTAAATCAATGTGGTTGGTATAGTAAGAACTCTAATGGAAAGAGTAGACAATATTCAAGAGCAGATGGGAAATATAAACAGTCAGATGCAAATCCCAAAAACAAAAAGCCAATACTAGAAATGAAAAGTATCAGAACAGAAAGAAAGAGGACACAGTGTCTTTGATGAATGGATCAGGAAGTTGGGCGCAGTAAAAGAAACAATTGGTTTGAAGATATATGAGAGTGGGGACTTCCCATGTTGAAATGCAAGAAGAAAAAAAGAACTTAAAACTAACAGAACAGAACATCCAAGAACTATGGGACAGTTGTAAATGGTGTAATCTAGCAGTAACTGGAATACCAGAAGGAAGAAGAAGTAAATAAAAGAAATGACAGAATGAATACGAAAGAAAGTTTTCCAAGATTAATGACATTCCCCAAACACAGATTCAGGAAACTCAGAGAATATAAAGAGGGATAAATATCAAAATATCTATATCTACATATCCATATGCAAACTGCAGAAATTCAAAAATAAGAGAAAATCTTGAAAAGAAGCTGGAGAAATAAATAACTTACCTATTAAGGAAAATAACTGAAGCAGATTTTCTCATCAGATCACATTGAAACAAAGAGAGTAGAGTAAAACTGTAAAGTGCTAAAAGAAAAACACTCACCAACCTGGAATTCTATATCCAGAAAACTGCCTCAAAAGAGAATAGACTTTCTCAGAAAACTAAAAACTGGGGAATTTATTGCCAGCAGATCTTCTCTGAAAGAAATACTAGAAGGAACGGTGGAAAGGGTTAAACAAGTGAAGCTTGGGAATTTTTTAGGCAATTACAAAACTATTTTTTATAATACTATCATGGTACATGCTGGACACAATGCATTTGTACTTCATAAAGGAGGACAGACATCCATATCTTCATATAAAAGAAAAACCATCAGAAATAATAGACAAAAGTAAAATATAATCACTGGCTTTTTCTTGTTCTTAATATAATAGGTAAATGTTTGAGGTAAACGTAACAATATATTGAGTGATTGTAGCATATGAATAAGTGAAATAAATGACAATGATTTGATAAGGAATGGGAGGAAGAAATAGTGAATATTTTGTCATAAGAATCCTGTCCTACCCATGAAGGGTTATTTGACAGTAGACTTATATTAGTTGTAAATGTATACTGCAGCATCCAAGTTAATAATTTTAAATATTTTAAAACAGCATACTTAATAAGCTATTAGAGGATACACCATTAAATCATATAAAATGCTAATTTCAAATCAGACAGGACAGAAAAATAAAGACAAGGAACAAAGAATAAGGGCAACAAAAAACTACAAACATGATATATATTAATTCAGTAATTAAATGTGAATGGTATATACTTGCATACATGCATAAGAATATAGATAAATGATATGATGTAGATTGTGGAAGGTGATAAAAATAAGAGACAACTCTATGTTGTTTATAGGAAACTCACTTTCTTTTTTATTTTTATTTACTTTTTATTTAGTAAATATAAATTTCCAAAGTATAGTTAATGGATTACAATGGCTGCCCCGCCATAATTTCCCTCCCATCTCCCGCTCCCTCTCCCATTCCATTCACATCAAGATTCATTTTCAATTATCTTTATATACAGAACATCGATTTAGTATGTATTAAGTAAAGATTTCATCAGTTTGCACCCACATAGAAACACAAAGTGTAAAATACTATTTCAGTACTAGTTATAGCATTACTTCACATTGGACAACACATTAAGGACAGATCCCACATGAGAAGGAAGTACACAATGACTCCTGCTGTTGACTTAACAATTTGACACTCTTGTTTACGGCGTCAGAAATCTCCCTAGGCTCTAGTCATGAGTTGCCAAGGCTATGGAAGCCTTTTGAGTTCACTGACTTCGATCTTATTCCGACAGGGTCATAGTCAAAGTGGAAGTTCTCTCCTCCTTTCAGAGAAAGGTACCTCCTTCTTTGATGGCCCCGTTCTTTCCACTGGGACCTCACTCACAGAGATCTTTCATTTAGGTCATCTTTTTTTTTTTTTTTCCCCCAGAGTGTCTTGGCTTTCCATGCCTGAAATACTCTCATGGGCTCTTCAGCCAGATCCGAATGCCTTAAGGGTTGATTCTGAGGCCAGAGTGCTATTTAGGACATCTGCCATTCTATGAGTCTGCTGTGTATCCCGCTTCCCATGTTGGATCATTCTCTCCCTTTTTGATTCTATCAGTTAGTATTAGCAGACACTAGTCGTGTTTGTGTGATCTCTTTGACTCTTAGACCTATCAGTGTGATCAATTGTGAACTAAAATTGATTACTTGGACTAGTGAGATGGCATGGGTACATGCCAACTTGATGGGATTGTATTGGAATCCCCTGGCATGATTCTAACTCCACCATTTGGGGCAAGTCCGATTGAGCATGTCCCAAATTGTACATCTCCACCCTCTCTTATTCCCACTGTTATATTTAACAGGGATCACTTTTCAGTTAAAATTGGCAAACAAAAAAGCTGTCTGCACATTAATGTTTATTGCAGCTCAATTCACAATACCTAAGACCAGGAACCAACCCAAATGCCCATCAACAGTAGACTGGATAAAGAAATTATGGGACATGTACTCTATAGAATACTATACAGCAGTCAAAAACAATGAAATCCGGTCATTTGCAACAAGATGGAGGAATCTGGAAAACATCATGCTGAGTGAATTAAGCCAGTCCCAAAGGGACAAATATCATATGTTCTCCCTTATCGGTGACTAACTGAGCACCAAAGGGGAAACCTGTTGAAGTGAAATGGACACTATGAGAAACAGTGACCTGATCAGCTCTTGTCCTGACTGTTGATGTACAATGTAATACTTTATCCATTTTAGTATTTTCTCTTTGTTTTGTTCTAGTACTATTGGTTGAACTCTGATTAACAAACAATTATTCTTAGGAAAATCACTTTAAATGTAAGGATTAGATAGGTAAATGATAAAAGGATAAAGAGAGATACCATGCTAACACCAACAAAAACAAAGCTAAAACGTGTATATTAATGTCAGACAAAGATTTCAGAACAAGAAAAATTATCATGGCTAAACAAAAGTATTATATGATGATAAAAGGGTTGGATCTCCAAAAAGACATAACAATCAATAGTCTGAAGAAGAAAATATGATTTTACCAGTTAATGCATAAAAGCATTTGCCAAAAGCCAATGCGCATTTGTGATAAAAATTCTTATCAAAATAGAAATGGAAGAACTTGCTCCACTTGATAAAGAACATCAAAGCACCTACAGCTAGTATCATACTTAGTGATGAGGAACTAAATAACTAGATGGTTCCCTTGTGAGGGAAAAAAGCAGACATGTCATTTCTCACACCTCCCAGTTACTTCACATCAGAAGTCCTAGCCAGTACAATCAAAAAAAATTTTTTAAAGAAATAAAGAGGCCGGCGCCGCGGCTTCATAGGCTAATCCTCCGCCTTGCGGCGCCGGCACACTGGGTTCTAGTCCTGGTCGGGGTGCCGGATTCTGTCCCGGTTGCCCCTCTTCCAGGTCAGCTCTCTGCTGTGGCCCGGGAGTGCAGTGGAGGATGGCCCAATTGCTTGGGCCCTGCACCCCATGGGAGACCAGGATAAGTACCTGGCTCCTGCCTTCGGATCAGCATGATGCGCCAGCCGCAGTGCGCTGGCTGTGGCGGCCATTGGAGGGTGAACCAACGGAAAAGGAAGACCTTTCTCTCTCTCTCTCTCTCTCACTATCCCATATAGAATAACTGTGCATCAATTACAGATCTAAACCAGTCATATTAAGTAGAACAGATAAAAAAACTACTAAGAGGGATAATGTATTAAGTTGTTCATTAACAGTCAGGGCTATGCTGATCAAGCCACCATTTCCCATACTGTCCACCTCACTCCAACAGGTTTCCCTCTTGGTGTTCAGTCAGTCGTCACCGATCAGGGACAACATATGGTATTTGTCCCTTTGGGACTGGCTTATTTCACTCAGCATGATGTGTTCCAGATTCCTCCATTTTGTTGCAAATGACTGGATTTCGTTGTTTCTTACTGCGGTATAGTATTCTAAAGAGTACATATCCCATAATTTCTTTATCCAGTCTATCGTTGATGGGCATTTAGGTTGGTTCCAGGTCTTAGCTATTGTGAATTGAGCTGCAATAAACATTAGGGTGCAGACCTCTTTTTTATTTGCCAATTTAATTTCCTTTGGGTAAATTCCAAGGAGTGGGATGGCTGGGTCGAACGGTAGGGTTATCTTCAGGTTTCTGAGGAATCTCCAGACTGACTTCCATAGTGGCTTGACCAGTTTGCATTCCCACCAACAGTGGGTTAGTGTCCCTTTTTCCCCACATCCTCGCCAGCATCTGTTGTTGGTAGATTTCTGAATGTGAGCCATTCTAACCGGGGTGAGGTGAAACCTCATTGTGGTTTTGATTTGCATTTCCCTGATTGCTAATGACCTTGAACATTTTTTCATGTGCCTGTTGGCCATTTGGATTTCCTCTTTTGAAAAATGTCTATTGACATTTTTTTTAAACTTTTATTTAATGCATATAAATTTCCAAAGTACGACTTATGGATTACAATGGCTTTCCCCCCGTACCGTCCCTCCCACCCACAACCCTCCCCTTTCCCACTCCCTCTCCCCTTCCATTCACATCAAGATTCATTTTCGATTATCTTAATATACAGAAGATCAGCTTAGTATACATTAAGTATGGATTTCAACAGTTTGCTCCCACACAGAAACATAAAGTGAAAAATAATAGATGATTTTTTTAAATGATGATGAAATCAGAGCAGACCTATTGTCATGTTTAATCCCAGTGAGAGTCAAGTTGGGAATTGATAATTTTTTTTTTTTTTTTTTTTACAGAGGATCAGTTTAGTATGCATTAAGTAAGGATTTCAACAGTTTGCACCCCCATAGAAACACAAAGTGAAATATATTGTTTGAGTACTCATTATAGCATTAAATCCCAATGTACAGCACATTAAGGACAGAGATCCTACATGAGGAGTAAGTGCACAGTGACCCCTGTTGTTGACTTCACCAATCGACACTCCTGTCTATGGCATCAGCAATCTCCCTATGCTCCAGTCATGAGTTTCCAAGGCTATGGAAGCCCTCTGAGTACTCTGATTCTTATCTTGTTTAGACAAGGTCATAGTCAAAGTGGAGGTTCCCTCCTCCCTTCAGAGAAAGGTACCTCCTTCTTTGATGGCCTGTTCTTTCCACTGGGATCTCACTCACAGAGATCTTTTGCCAGAGTGTCTTGGCTTTCCATGCCTGAAATACTCTCATGAGCTTTTCAGCCAGCTCCGAATGCCTTTAGGGCTGATTCTGAGGCCAGAGTGCTATTTAGGACATCTGCCATTCTATGAGTCTGCTGAGTATCTCACTTCCCATGTTGGATCACTCTCCCCTTTATTTACTCCATCAGTTAGCGTTAGCAGGTACTAGACTTGTCTATGTGCTCCCTTTGACTCCCAGTCCCTTCACCATGACCAACTGTGAACTGAAACTGATCACCTGGAACAGTGAGATGGCATTGGTACATGCCACCTCGATGGGATTGAATTGGAATCCCCTGGTATGCTTCCAACTCCACCACTTGGGGCAAGTCAGCCTGAGCATGTCCCAAATTATACATCTCTTCCCTCTCCCATTCCCACCACCATGTTCAACAGGGATCACATTTCAGTTAATTTTCAACACTTAAGAATAACTGTGCATCAATTACAGATCTAAACCAGTCATATTAAGTAGAACAGATAAAAAAAACTACTAAGAGGGATAATGTATTTAGTTGTTCATTAACAGTCAGGGCTATGCTGATCAAGCCACCATTTCCCATAGTGTCCACCTCACTCCAACAGGTTTCCCTCTTGGTGTTCAGTCAGTCGTCACCGATCAGGGAGAACATATGGTATTTGTCCCTTTGGGACTGGCTTATTTCACTCAGCATGATGTGTTCCAGATTCCTCCATTTTGTTGCAAATGACTGGACTTCGTTGTTTTCTTACTGTGGTATAGTATTCTAAAGAGTACATGTCCACACCCATCTCAAGCCCTAAGGCTCCATCAAAAACAGATAGTCCACTTAATCTAGAGTCATAGTATAACAAGAAAAAGCACCACAGTGAAGAAACCAAATATCTCCAATATGCCAAATAACAAACGCAAAAACCGAGGTAATAAAAACAAGGAAGTCACCATGACGCCCTCAAATGAAAAAGACACCCCAATTCAAGATTATGAAGATGATGACATAGAAGAAATGCAAGAAGCAGATCTCAAAAAATTGATAAGAACATTAAGAAGTTCTCAAAAACAAATTCTGGAACTACACAAATCCTTAATGGACAAGATAGAAAATCTCTCTCGTGAAAATGAAATATTAAGGAGGAATCAAAATGAAACGAAACAACTAGTACAACAGGAAACTGTGATAGTGACTGAAGTGAAGAATTCAATAGATCAAATGAAAAACACAATAGAGAGCCTTACAAACAGAATGGGTGAAGCAGAAGAGAGAATATCGGACTTAGAAGACAGAGAACAGGAAAGGATACAGTCAGACCAAAGAAAAGAAGAGGAAATTAGAAATCTGAAACATATTGTCGGGAATCTTCAGGATACTATTAAAAAACCCAACATTCGGGTTCTAGGAGTTCCTGAAGGCATGGAGAGGGAGAAAGGATTAGAAGGCCTTTTTA